>NC_133617.1:174102618-174402618 GCF_048593235.1 Sminthopsis crassicaudata | reverse complement strand
ATATATATATATATATATATATATATATATATATATATATATATATATATATATATATATATATATATATATATAATGTATACTTGTGTATATTTATCTTGCCTTCCAACTTCAAACTCACATAGAATGGAATCTCTTTGAGGGAAGAGGCTCTTTTTAACTCTTGTATGTTTACATAATCTGATTGACCACTGTTCCTGGTATACAGTAGGCACTTAAAAACTTGTTGATTGGCTGATCAACTGAAAATGGAAAGCAAAAGTTTTTGCACATAGGGGAAATTCTATGGAGGTGGTTGACAGATTAACTTTAAGTCTTTTAGGGTTATTAAATCAACCCTGTAACTGATTTGAATTATTGGATCAATCCAGCCATCACCCAGTTTTGTGCATGTACAATGTGTGCATGTGCGTGCTCTATTTATTATGTGCATTCACTATTTATTTGAATATTTATTTAGCTATTGTTAAGAATCAGTACATTATAGAAAATTCTCTCTTTATCCTTTGTCTTTGGTAGTATCATTTTCATGGGCGAAAAAAAAAGAAAATATATTGATCTAAAGTTTTATCTTTAAGATCCTCTCACTCCTTCATGTTAAGAGACTGTTTCACATTACAATTCACTAAAGTGAGTAAAGGATAAATCAAGAAGAAATTAGTGAGTATTTATCAGAAAAAGTGCCTCCATGAATAGGATTCATATCAATATAACAATAAAATTAAATATCTTTGTAAAGAAGTCCTAAGCATGTATATGTGTTTGTACACAGATGTGCTATATCCCACTTTATCCCTTACCTTATCAATATGTACAAAGTACCCAACATATCTTAGTATAATATCATTAAAACCAATTTTTTTTATCCATTAAATTCTAAGCTCTTATTTTCTTCTCACAAACATAATTTCCTTCCTCTGAAGTAATCCATAGATTCATAAGACTGTCAAGAATCAGATTCTGATAAACATTACAAATTGCATTTTATATGTGGGCATATTTGTGGTGATTAGCATGTTAACATTCTTGATAATTACCAATATTCTGGGCATCAAAGTGGCAGTGGGAGGTAAAAATGGCACAATTACAAGAACCTTTCAGTATAACTTGATGAAGGGCATCTCTATCTTTACTCTTGTGTCTAACTCACAACATATTTTTCATTGCGCTGAAACTTCTTTCACTGCCTCAAGTGAAAGAACTTTCAGTGCAGTGAGAAATATGCTGTTTAGAAAAATTGGTCAAAACTGAAACCTTTCCTTCCTCATTCCAGATAAATGATATTAATGCATATCATATTACCTAATAGAAATAAACTTATGGCTTCTTCCTTCCCATATATGGGAAAGGGATAATGATTAAGGCAGCCCACACATGCTATTAGTGGTGACTCTTTACTATTTCAGTAGAAATTTCCACTATTTCACCTCTACCTCAGTCCTAGATGATTTCTTAAAGTTGTTTCCCATAGGCTTATGAAGTACTTGAAGTTGCATGGGATTTTATATTCCTGTGCTATGGCAAACCACTGGAACAATGATTTCCTATATAGAAGAACCTAGATTGCCAAACAATATTTTAGAAAAATAAAGAGGAAAAAAATCATGTTAATTAAACATGTTTGTTTGAATATTTACTTCTTGCTCCTGAAGTGAGGAAATGGACAATGTTCTCCTATGGGGATAATTATCAATATTTCTATAAATCAATGGATCATCCCATCTGATAAAAACCAAACCTCAAAACAACTTTTGCATAATATATATGTGTGTGTACATATATATGCATATATATATATATATATATATATATATATACATTCATGTGCATATAATGCAATCATTTAGAATAGCATTTTCATGTGAAAATTCTTCGTTACCCTGCATATTCATTTTGTAGGATACTTATCTTCAAAGCCATGAGGTGTTTCCAATGCCCTTTACCAGGATCATCCCTTCCTGCCTACTCCCACAACTTTTTGTTGCTCTAAATATAACTATCTAAGCAGGCTAAGAATTTACAAACAAATATGTCTAAGGCAAATAAATCCAATTTCTCTTTTAGACATACTCCCGGGAAAACTAAACCAAAATGAAACAGAGAAGAGAAGTAGATTCTATTTCTTTTTGACTTATAGCTTCATTTTCTTCAAGGTTTCAGCTAGTTTTCAGTAGCCTATGAAAATTTAGCCATTTACCTCATTTTTTGTGACTATTTGATGGAGGTGACTGTAGAATTTGTTTTAATTCTCTTTGAATGAGATGATTTTCTCAGGATTCCTGATCAGATAGCACTCTGAGATCCTTGTAGTGGAAACATTAATGTATGAATAATTCCACTTGAAGTTTGAGTCCCACAGGAGAGAGGGGCTATATATCATTGTCATAAAAAAAAAAATGAAGACTGCAACTTGGCCATAGAGCACAAGTTATATCATACAGTCCTAAACTGGAAATCTCAAGGCTCAGATCCTCTATGATTATGACCAAAAAACAACAATCTTTTTACCATTTGAGGCCTAATGAGCTCACAATCCAGAGATAATACTACCTAATTTGGTAAGGGAAAAAGAAGTGGCCAATATTTTAATTTCATTTCAAAGAAAATTCTGATTTACTCTTTTCCTAGCTGTTACTTTCAGAATTTGTCAAATGTATTGGTATAACCCCCTCAGACAAATTACCCACATACTTATCAGGAATAGTTCTTTCTAATCTTCAATTCCAGGCTAGCCATTTTTTCCTTCTCAATGCTGTCACCTGCTTGAAAATAACTTACTGAGAAAACTAAAAAGCTAAAAAAGGATTTTATTTGGGGATGATAGAATAATACTAGTTAGTTTCTAGTCTAATTAAAGAAATATAGTGATAACTAACTAAGTACCATTATAAGAATAATATAAGAACCATTTGAACTCGTCTAATGTTAGAATAATGTAAGCAATGCATTCAAGATATTATTGCTTTGTTTTATTTTCACCTTACATGTAAGGTCTAGAAAAACATGCTGTAATAATTATCTATTTTTAAATCATTCATCTATGTTTAGAGCTGACCTCTCCAAGGTTATGAATGACTTCACTATTAAATCACCTGGCCTTTTCCTAGT
Source organism: Sminthopsis crassicaudata (assembly GCF_048593235.1). Taxonomy (NCBI): domain Eukaryota; kingdom Metazoa; phylum Chordata; class Mammalia; order Dasyuromorphia; family Dasyuridae; genus Sminthopsis; species Sminthopsis crassicaudata. The sequence continues at coordinate 174,399,510 of NC_133617.1, read as the reverse complement.
CCTCATTCTCAAATTCAATTCAATTCAACAAGCACTTATTAAGTATTTACTATCTGCCACACATTGCTCCTTTTCCATTTGTTAGTTTTTCACATGGTTGGCCATTTCAATCCCTTGCATATTCTCTCCTCCTTTGTCTAACATGTGTATGGAAACTTTTTTCGGCCAAGGGTCATTTGGATATTTATAACATCATTCAAAGGCCATACAAACTTATCAACTTATAGAAATCAAGTAATAGGAGGTTGTTGCACCTAGTTTTCAGCTCATCATCATCTGCAGTTGCTTTAGCAAATGATTTCAATGGATTTATATGACTGGCAGGCCAGAAACTCCCCACTGCTAGAATATGATACTATGCTCACTTGGTTCATCTGAATATTCTATATTCCTTAATCTCTCTTTCTTACCTCCTATTCCCTTGTTCCCCTACCCCAGAGCATGAATGTCTCCCAATTCTTTGTTCTGGGTCTCCTCTCTAAACTAAGATGCATGGAAGAGATCCCATGGCTGGATGTTAGGAGGATCATAAACTATGTCACAACTAAAAAAAAAAAAATACATATATATATATATATATATATATATATATATATATATATATATATATATATATATATATATATATATATACATATATATATATGTTCTAATATAATTTATTTCCTTTGTAATCATATTATTGGATTTTATACATTCAAAAATATTATTCTGAGAAAGGGTCCATAGGCTTCACCTGACAGTCAAAGGTGTCCCAAGATCCATAAAAGGATAAGAACCCCTACTCCAAAATCTTTGCTTTGAGATCTTATCTGCTGCTTTGGGTTTAAATATCATTGCTGAACAATTTATTTGACCAACCCTAATCTCTCCTCAGAATCCCAGGCCTTCAAAACCAATTGTTTGTTGGATATTTGTCCCACCTATACATCAAATTCAACTGAATTCATCTTTCCTTTTAATCTTACCTTGTTTCAAATTTTCTAATTTCTGTTGAAATCATTCCATTTACCAAAATTCATATTCTGAGCAACCTAGAATCTTACCTCTCCATTATTCTCTATGTCAAAGTCATCTCAATGCCTACCTTCACAATATCTCTTGCATCCATATCCCCTAATCATGACTTACAAAGCAATCACCCTCACATAATTCAGGTCCTCATTAAATCTGCTGGACCAATGGTATCCAGTGTTTCTTATTACTTTAAAATCTTTCAAAAGCAAACAAAAAATATGTTTTGAACTTCTAGAATAATTTAATACACTACTCATGTTTTATTATATTATATTATATTATATTATATATATTTTTATTTACTTCAATTTGCTGTTTAAATTGTCATTAAAGAATTTTTAGTCCTCATCTATCTATCTGGAAACCCTCAAAAAGAACAATGGATATCACTTATAACATTGCTTCTAATATGTATGTACATATATATATATATATATATATATATATATATATATTAATAAAGTGGACTCCCCTCCATTTCCCAATCCAATCTATCCTGCTATGACTAATAAAGTGATCTTCCTAAGGTACAGGTTAGACCAAGCACTTCTTTACTCAAAAACATTGGTTGATTCCTTTCTAGAAAGAGAGAATTATAAACTCTTTAGCATGAAACTTAAAGTTTTCAGAAATCAAGTTCCAAATTACTTTCCCAATCTCATCTCAATAGTTCTATTCATGTACTCTATGTTCTAACATAATTGGCCCACCAGCTGTTTGCTAAATTCAATATGCCTCTTCCTACCTTCATACTTTTTAACAAGCTATCACGAGTGCTAGGAATGCACGCCTTCCTTATCTCCAGTTCTCAAAATCTCTATTCAACCTTAAGCTTATAGTCACCTAATTCCCATGTCTAACCCCAGTTGTTAGTGCTTTCTTTCTCCTTCTTTAAATTATCTTGTATTTTCTTATCCACAAATGTATTGTATCTTCTCATCCCCAAACCCTTCATAGAATGCAAGTTGCTTAAGAAGAGATTGCTCTTTTGTTTGCCTTTTAATCCCTAAATCATTGCATAGCCTTATATATAGTAGGTGTTTAATTTTTTAAAAATTGTTGAATTAAATTAAATTGAATGGCTGAATGTAATCTCAATACTAGTCATAGTATTTTTTTTTAATCTATAATTATATTGGGTCACATTTTTGTTATTCTTATTATATAGGCCATCTAGAGATCTGGAATAGTTATGATTCTCTTTCTACCTGTATCGGATGAACTTAGAACTTTACTTCAGGGTAGAAAGTCCAAACTGATATGAATAACTCAGGTATCTTTAAGATAGACTTCATAGAGACTTACTTCAAGGAGAAAGTCCTATAACTTTCTTGTAATCCTGCAGGGGTATACAAATTAACTGACACCAAGTAAAAAGTTACATTTAATTACATGTAATAAAACTTAAAACTTCTTAAAAATAAATATTTTATTTTTCCTCAATCACATGTCAAACCATTTTTAAACACTTTTTTTGAAGTTTTGAATTCCAAATTCTATGTCATTCTCAAAACAATCTGGTACTAGCTAACAAACAGAGTAGTAAATCAATGCAATAGATTAGGTACACATTATATTATAGTAAGTGACCATAGTAATCAAGTATAAACTCCAAGCTTTTGGAACAAAAAACTAATTCTTTGACAGAAATTTCAGGGAAAACTGGAAAACTATGGAAAAAAAACAAAAAACAAAAAAACCTTTATAACTTTTTAACTCTTAAAAGAAAGACTTTAACTTGCAATATATTCTTCTTTTTCTACAATAGCTTATTTAATGGCATTTAGTTCACAGAATTTCCCCCCCACATGTTTTTAAATTAATCATTATGAAATCGAACTTACTTAACACAGTGTCTTTTCATTATTCCCATACCATGAGGTATGTCTACTCCATGCCCAAAATGCTCTTCTTTCTCATTTCTGTTTCCTACCTTCTCTGGCTTCTTTGAAGACTCAACACATACCTTGTCTGGAAGACTTCTCCTCTCTCCCTTAAACCAGAATTATTGGGCCACTGAAAATCTCCACCTCTTTTAACTTTCTAACTTTTCATCATGTGTAGTTCTAAAGTATTCCACCTCTATTTGGGAATTTAGAACAATTCTTCTTCTCCTAAATTTATCAACATATTTACCAGAATTCACTGTCTTTCATTGAGATTTCCTAACCCACCAAAAGTTTAAAAAAATCTCCCCCCAAATCCCATCTTTTAGGTGGATGTTTCATTGTCCGATGAAGGTACTCAGATGTTACGGGTTTTCTATATTATTTCTGACAAAAATTTTCATATAATCTTGAATTTAAAAGTAAGTTTCATCACTAAAAACTGCCTTTTTAAAAGATTTGGTACACTCATCTGTGTACTATCTGCCCAAGATAAACCTTTTTTTTTTTCTTCAAAGAAAAAGTTAGCTGTTGTTTTTTTGTTTTTTTTTTTTTGTTTGTTTGTTTTTGCTTACGTGTTTGTTTCCTGATTTTTTGTTCATCCAACTTGAAGAAGCCTACTAGGTACTCAAAAAATCAATACCAATTTATGCAGCTGCCAGATATCTTTGATCTTTTCTGTTTCACAGCAACACTTTGTTAGTTCTTAGTGTTATTTCTTATTTTCAAGCACACTTTCTTTCAAACTTAGTTGAGACTGATGATGTTTGATTGTTGGCTTGAATGATCCTTGAAATATTTGACTTTACAACATTAGCCATTCCAATATTTCTAATTATCATTGTAGCGTGTTTTTTACAGCTCATACTTGAATATTTCCTTGGACTAATATCTATTCTTAAAAATCACAGGATTAAAAGCAAAACAAAAGGAACAATAAAACAATAAAACAACAGTGAATGAAGTGACAGAAAACTAAATGAAGTTAGGATAAGCAGATCAATCTAATATCATCAGGTCAAGGTCAGATGTTCTAACTTAGTATCAGTGGCACATGGGCATGCATGCACTCACATGTAGCATGCACACACATACACTGGCATGACAAAATGAAGCCATATTGAAAATTATATTTTGTTCCTACTTATAAGAATTTGGAAATAGATTATCCTTTTATAACTCTAGATAAATATAACTTTGTTATGTCTGGTTTTTCTTTTAACAGTTACTGTCCATATTTAAATTATATAGCTTAGCAATGTTCTTACAGTGTTCTAACATTGCTATAACCAACAGAAGCTATGGGGCAAATGATCATGAGGATCTCAGCATTTATGTGATGACTATGCAAATGAGATATACTTCTAGCTTACCCTTCCCTCTCCTCCTTTTCTCTCTCTCTCTAACTTTTTTTTTTAATTATTGGGAAAGGGATATATGTTTATCAGTTATATTTGGAAATGAAATTGAATTCTCAGTATCAAACATATTTCTTCCTCCTTTTGCTACTACCAATAAAAACAGGTTTTGTAGCACCTCTAGTGGTTGAGATTAAGAATGAAGTGAATAGAACTAGGAAAATAGTTTATACAGTAATAAGTATAAAAAAGAAAAAAAAGAAAAACTTTGAAAACTGTAAGAATTCTGATCCATACAATGGTTATCTATGAGTCAAGAGGACCCATGATGAAGTAAACTACCCTCCTTGGTGACCGAGATGTGATGGATTTAGGGTACAGAATAAAACATGGACAAAAAAGGAATTTATTTTGCTTGACTATGCATATTTATTATGAGGAATTTGGGTTTTTTTCTTCCAATAAAAAGGGAGAAAGTATAGATTTGGTTTTATCAAGAAAAAATTTAAGGAAGAAGGATAAATAAGGAAGACCAAAAAGAAGAGAAAAGTTGTATAAAATGTGTTTTTTCCTACCATAATTTTGTAGAATTTAGAGTGGGAAGGAATTTATCAGTCAGATGATTCTACCTCTCATTTAACAGTTCAGAACATTGGGGCCCAGAGAAATTAATTGCCTTGTCCAAAGACAAGTTTTGTTGCAGACACACTTAAATGGTTAAGTTACAATTCAAACTCTTCTTACTTCTATAACCAATATTGATATTATTTCTAATACTTTTGCTAGTAATTATATTCCATGACTCCATGGAGCATCATTATTGTATTATTATCAAATGGTCTTTTTCTTTAAATAGAGATTGAATCTGTACATTTTATCATTACGCATATAGGAAACACTGAAATGAGGAAACTTCCTCCACCCAAAATTGCTATGATTTACAATCTTAGAGAATTGACTGGGACACTGAGAGGTTAAGTGCTTTGCCCATAGTCACACAGCCAGTATATGTGAAAAACAGGATTTGAACCATGACAACAGTTTGAAACAGACAAGAAAACACCAAAACATCTCTCCTTTTGACTTTTTTGAATTTAAGAATCAGATAGTGGGTTATTTCTCTGGCTATAGGCTGAAATCTGAGAAGCAAGAAAAACTCTGGGTTAGGGCCAACTGATGAGGTCGATTAGTCCTTGAGTGGACCTAAGGAGGTGACAGCTGTTCAGCAATGTAACCCTTATAGGCTCAGTTTTCCGTTTCCAAAGGAACCCCCACATTCTCAATCAATATGAAAGCATTCAGGCTAGGGAGCTAGACTCCTTCACTGTCCAGAATAGTCACTGACCCCAATAGGGTGTCCTGTTCTAACAAGGATGGTAGAAACTGCAATCAGCAATGGAAATTACATATTAATTTGACTTTTCACCGAAATTATTTTGGGGCCATCTTGAAGTTGATGGCTAGAAAGTTGGGGTTCGGGAGGCAGATACTCTGGTTAGCCATCCTTGGGTCCCTTCTTACCTCCCAACTGAAAGAATACAGAGATCTCGCTTCTAAAAAGTTCAGTTTCAATAAATGCATCTAGCCACCAGGTGGTGCTTTCCTCTAAATTTTGGTTTCAGACATACAGAAATCCTCAGACTCAATCTTTCCCTTCCCTCCCTTCTTGTACATCCATTTAAATGGGTCCTTCTCCCACTCCCACCTTCTGACTGATGATAGAAGAGAGCAAGATGTCAACTAAGCAGCTGCAACCCTTCATTGGGGTGGGGGGGGAGCATGGCAGGAGAGGGGGCAGGAGAGGTGCAAAGATGCTTTAAATCTTTGTTCTCATTTCTTTTCCTGCCAAGCTATTCAGCCAGCTCTTAAGAAGCAAGGGGTCAACTTATGAGGAGAAGGGGTACACCATAGAAAGTATGGGTTAAGGTGGGCTGTGCTGTGGAGGTGACTGCAAAATCCCTGCTCTCCCCTCCTTGCCCCTTGACTGGTATTCCATAGATTCAAGTCTCCCTGGAATCCTCACTTTTCACCATGTGTAGTGCGGTGAGTCATTTTTAGATAGAAAGATGACCTTAAATTTAGAAAGACATAGGTTCAAATCCTCTCTCTGACACACTCAGAATGAGTCAGTCAACAAACATTTGTTATATATCTACTATGTGCCAGGCACTGGTATTATGACTGGGCAAATCACGAAATCTCTTAGTGTTCTGGGCAATTCTTTAAGACTATATATTCATCACTATGCCCAAAGGACTATAAAATTATGCATAGCTTTTAATCCAGCAGTGTCTCTACTGGATCTGTATCCCGAAGAGATCATAAAAAAGGTTAATAAAACATGACTGCAAAAAATGTTTGTGGCAGCCCTTTTTGTAGTGGCAAGGAACTGAAAACTGAAGGGATGCCCATCAATTGGAGAATGGCTGAATAAATTGTGGTATATGAATGTTATGGAATATTATGTTCTGTAAGAAATGATCGGCCTGCTGATTTCAGAAAAGCCTAAAAGACTTACATGAATTGATGCTGAGTAAAGTGAGCAGAACCAAAAGAACATTGTACACAGCAACAAGCTTATATTGTGATCAACTGTGATGGATTTAATTCTTTTTAACAATGAGGTGATTCAAAGCAATTCTAATAGATTTGGTATGAAAAGTGCATAGCATGTTCACATTTGAAATGCTGTTGTTTGTTTGCTTGTTTTTTCTTTCTCAATTTTTTTTCCTTTTTGATCTGATTTTTCTTGCACAGAATGTTAAATGTAGAAATATGTTTAGAAGAATTACACATGTTTAACCTATATTGGATTACTTGCTGGCCAGGGGAGGGTGTACATGTGGAGAGAGGAAGAAAAATTCAAAACACAAGGATACAGGGATCATTGTGTTGACAGGGATAAATATTAAAAACTATCTTTGCTTGTATTTTGAAAAATAAAGAACTATTATTCTTTTTTAAAAGCTTATACCATCATCAAGAAGGTGCTAACCTGCATTGAATGTCCTCACCTTAACACTCACTATAACAATAAAATCATAGACCCATTCCCACTCCCATTTTGCATTTGCTTAATTGATTCAGACTGAAGTGAAGGAGTTCCAAGATTGAAGCCCCTTCACCTGCTGTTATCTGTGATTGTCGAGAATGATATGATACAACCACCCTGGTGACGTCAAAAAGTTTCCTTGAATAGCACTTTGGGAATTCAAAAGCTCTTTTATGCCTAATTCACATTAGACAGAAAACCTTGATTTTAGTCAAAATGGTAATGACCTTACTTTGTAATCTTGGATAAGTCATATCAATATCTGGCCTTTCATATTCTCTTTTGTATAAGAGTGTGGTTCTCAATGGATCCTTACAGTTCTCATAGTCTGATTCCATTTAAGGCATGCCAGTAGGAGAAGAAGGAAGGAAGGAAGGAAGGAAGGAAGGAAGGAAGGAAGGAAGGAAGGAAGGAAGGAAGGAAGGAAGGAAGGAAGGAAGGAAGGAAGGAAGGAAGGAAGGAAGGAAGGAAGGAAGGAAGGAAGGAAGGAAGGAAGGAAGGAAGGAAGGAAGGAAGGAAGGAAGGAAGGAAGGAAGGAAGGAAGGAAGGAAAAGAGAGGAAAAGAGAGGAAAGGAAAGGAAGGAAGGAAGGAAGGAAGGAAGGAAGGAAGGAAGGAAGGAAGGAAGGAAGGAAGGAAGGAAGGAAGGAAGGAAGGAAAAGAGAGGAAAAGAGAGGAAAGGAAAGGAAGGAGGGAAGGAAAAGAGGAAAGGAAAGGAAGGAGGGAAGGAAAAGAGAGGAAAGGAAAGGAAGAAGGGAAGGAAGGGAGGGAGGAAGGAAGGAAAGGAAAGAAAAAGAGAAGAAAGGAAAAGAAAGGGAAGGGAAGGAAAGGAAAAGGAAGGGAAGAGAAGGGAGGGAGGAAGAGTTTACTATGTGCAAAGCAGCACACTAAGAGCTGGGGATATAGATAGAAAAGCAGAACAATCCCAGCTCCAAAGGAGCTCACCTTTTAATAAGAGAGGCAGTAGCTGAAAAATTTCAGCTACAAATCTAATGGAAAACTCCCATACTCCTAAAGGTGGCAGCATCAGAGCAGATATTAATGACTAATCTTAATTGTCACTTCTGATAAAATCATATCATTTTCTGGTGTGAACCATTTTGTAAGGATTTTGGCAATCTATTTTCTATTGTTGGTGGCAAGAACTTTCATTTCTGAGGCTTTCAAAGCTTTAATAGCAATAACAACTGCAGGAATTGTTGCTAGGCTGTATATTGGGAGAAGAAAGGAGAAGATCCCAAGTAAAATAGATTTAAAAAAAAATCTAGTAGTAGTAGGAGTTAGAAAGACTAAGAGGTCAGAGGAATTGAAGAAGGGGAAAAACAATTTCCTGCATCTTGGGACAGGCTAAGACAAGGGCAGCAGAACAGGTTCATTTGGAGAAAGCATCCTCTGTGAAATCAAAAAAGCCTTTAACAATCTACCAGATTTTCCTCTCATCAAGCTAAAGGATTAGCTCGAGGATTTGTTTTTCAGCTGATCTGCTGATAATAGCTTTGTGTAGACTTGGTTTTACTTCCCTGCACCAAGTTCTTTGACCTTTTAATCCTTCTGAAAGTGACCTGTCCCCTTTTTACAAATACTGATGTAGAGAAATGAAAGGAAGTTGGGCAGCAACCTTTCCTAAACATTTTTTTTAATTTACTCTTAAGACTGTTCCTAATAGAGTGAGGACTGGAAGGTCAGCTATAAATCAAAAGTAGCTAAATTCAGCAAAATATAAAACTAAAGCATATCTTAATGATACAATCATTTAGTCTATATACATTGTGGGTGAAAGTGTTGATTCAGACGAACTTCACTTCAATGGACTTTATTTACTTGTTTGTGTATTTAAGGAATTTGAAAATCTACTTCTTGGGGGGAAACCACATATACCCATACTGAGGAGTAGGATGGATAAAAGATGAGTCCCACAAAATCAGAATGCCTATTTTTGGGAAAACGAAATATGAAACATTCCTGATATATCATGAATTTGGAGAAGTTTGGCACTTTGCCTTTTGAAACCAATCTGACTGAGCTTCTCTTAGTTTATGAGGATTTTTGGTCATGTCATATGGGAAACATATGGGCATTATTTGTTCATACTGTGCTTTTTATTCTCTTCAGAAAAATAATCTTGACTATTTTAAATATTTACCAATTGGCCATATGAGACAACTGAATAAAAAATATGCAGCAATGAAAAGGACAAGTCCCTGAAAAAGCTGAATAGGTAATCCTAATAAAATCTACATGTAGAAAACTACTTTGAGTTGCCCCTTTCCCCACTTTCCTTTTCTCCATCCAATTCTTGGTCAGTATGGTATTTAACTATGTGGATTTAACTATATGGACTTACCAAATTTATGCTTGCTGAGGCTTTGGGTTATGTCACAACTAGAAAATTATGTTATTGCAGTTTACTTCCTTAGTGAAATTACTGTTTGGAGCTTTAATCTTAGGTTCTCACTGAATGAATACAACTCAGCAGGAAGTGAGAGTTCATTAGAAAGAAGAGTTCTTACACATAAGTTCTTACACACATAAATTAGTTTTTCGAATTTGTTTTCATTTTTTATTTCTTAAGAACAGAAGTAACTAGGGACTGACTTCAAAAGTTCCATGATTTCATCTATGTGGTTACTCCATCTACCAACACAGGAGGGAACTCTAGCACACTGTAAGCAATGGCCTTTATAAGGTGAAAACAAAAGAAATATAATAGGAACTTAAGTGCATCTAAGGAAAAAAAAAATCAGTGAAGTATTATAACTATAAACAGGTCTTTGAATTTCACCTTCCCTCATGCCCACAACGATATAAATGTATATATTTTAACCAACAACTGTTGTGTTTAATTCAACAAACATTCAGCTAACTATGTTATTTTCTTTAACAGCAGTCACCCAATCAAATCAATAGAAATATTTTCATTTATGTCTATTCACAGCACTGCACTGTTGGTTGCCTGGGTCAAATTATAGTGCACCATAGTTAGTAGAAAGAGAGGAAAGTAATACAAAATCAAGCATAAAATGACTTTGATAACAATAACAAATAGATATTATATAAAATGCATGAGTTAGATAGATTTTCTATGTGACTTTTGGTTTCCAATAATTCTCAAATTTGTTTCATTGCTTTAAGTCAGTGACTTTATCTTTTCATGTTGAGCATTGATTTGACTTTTGATTCATTAAATTGGGGTTTTGATGGATCACTGGTCACCAAAATTAAAATGCCAAGCAAAGTATGTTACACACAACAAGTTCATAGCAGTTTATGGGTTGTTAAATTTCAAGGCTTATCATTTGTCTGCAAATCTATTTTAAATTAAGAAATAATTATCTTTACATGGTAACAAAGCTTTCACATGACAGTAAGCAATTTCTCACATTAAAAAGGCTTTGTACCAAATGCATATTTGAGAAGTGATTAAATTCATCAATGCTTCAGTAAAATTTGTATTGTCTTTCTCTTTCATTTTGTTGTCCCACATATATCTTTTCTGATTATACCTATGTTGTTTAATAAAAAGATACAAATATCTACATTTAATGTCTACCCCATTTTGAAAAATTAGTATTCACATTAAAAACAATGACACAAAGAAAAGGAAAATAGAAAGGAATAATTTCAAAGAGGATCAGAAAAAAATATCAGAAAAAATATAGGTTGCATTTTCCCCTTATAGGACTCATAATTCCAATAACTTTTCAGGAGACAGATTTGTATTTCTTTTTCATTTAAAAAAGTTTTATTTTAGGGTATGATCTAAAATTGAGGGCAGTCTATATATGACTTGATGTTATATGTCCTAAGAGAAAAGATTATTGGAATGGAGGGTGTTTTATCTGAAGAAAATAAAGCTAAAGATATTTTTCCTGATGAGCTATTCCCCATTTCTGTGGAGGAACAAACAGAAGGTTATTACAGGCCATAAGGAATAATGGTTTGCCTGACAATTGAAAGAAACTATTTAAGGGGTTTCTATTCCTTGAGTCTTTCTAGGAAAAAAACACAGTACATTTTCTAGGATGACTGAGATTTTCATCTGCTGAAATAAGATGATTAAGCCAGATCATGGTCAAACAGCTCTCTTCCATCTAGGGAATTTATGAATGGTATATGTTCCTAAGATGGCTGGTCCAGGTCAGGACAGTGCTATCTGTCTATATAGGAACTACATAGAGCTCACCTACAAAAGACAATAATAGGACAAAGTCAAACTTCATTAAGATTCAATTAAGAAAAAATGTATTTTATATGTCAGTCATATTGTTTAGATGAATGTCTATGTATGTGTATATGTTGGTAGATATATGTATGTGTGTGTATATATATATATATATATATATATATATATATATATATATATATATGTATATACACGTGGGTGTGGGTGTGTATAATATACATGTATATATAAATATATCCATGGTTATGTAGCTTGCTTGGGGAAGTCATAAAGGAAGGAAAAAGGGTGGGGATAAAGTAAAAAACACACCTTAGAGAACAAAAGAAAAACTACAAAGCAGCAAAAAAAGATGAACATTTATGACTATAATGCCTTCTATTACATATGCTTTCTTGAAATGGAAATTTATTGTTACATATTTTAAGTCCTTCCTGATGTTCCACTGGGCACATAACAATGTTTTATTTTATTTTTCTGTCTTTAATTTTCTATTTTGCTTTTTCTTATTGTGCATTTCAGTTCTAAATAAATAAAAATATTCTATAAAAATTAAATTACTGAAAAATATCTCCAAATAAATCTTAGCAGTTAAAAAAAACCCAACAAAACAAAACCTTGAGAACAACATACTCTAACACATAGTTTCCTAATGATATGCCTCAGAACCTTAGAGTTTTGTCAATTTACATCGGTGTTCAAAATTGACTTCACATTCTTACATGGGTAAATCACTCAACCCTCTTGTCTTAAACCACTGGAGAAGAAAATGGCAAATCACTCCAGTATTTTTTCTAAGACAGTCCCATAAATGGAATGGGATATTGTTGATCTAAAAGAAATGAAATGATGAGCAGGTTGATTTCAAAATGTTGGGTAAAGTAAGCAGAACCAAGAGAACAATGTACATGGTAACAACAAGATTATGTGATAATCAGTAATTGTGGTGGATTTGCCCCTTTTCAACAATGAGATGATTTAAGGCAATTCCGATAGGTTCAGGATGGAGAATGCCATCTGCATCAGAGAAAGAAAGCTATGGAGACTCAATGTGGATCAAAGCATAGTATTTTCACATTTTGCTGTTGTTGTTTTCTTGTTTGTTTGTTTTTTTCTTTCTCAAGGATTTTTTCTTTTGATCTTATTTTTCTTGTATAACATGACAAAAAAAGAAATATATTTAAAAGAATTGCACGTATTTAGCCTATATAGGATTTCTTGCTGTCCTGGGGAGGGGATAGAGAAGGGAGAGAAGGAGAAAAGTTTGGAACACAAAGTCTTACAAAAATGAATGTTGAAAACTATCTTTAAGTGGATTTGGAAAAATAAAATACTATTGGAAAAAAAGAAAAAGAAAATCTTATGGACAGGATGGTCCATGGGGTCACAAAGAGTTAGACACAACTGAATGACTGAATAACAACATGGGGAATAATATATGTTCAGAAGTATGTTTTTAAAAGTACAGGAAAAGAAGATATCTAGTAAAGTGTTATAAAAATACAGGTACAGACTTGTACCTATACTTTCATTGACTGTGTTGTTTATTCTTCTTCTTGAAGGGGACAAATGATAATATAGGATGATGCTTTGACTTGTGTGTTGAATTGGGATTTACATGAGGCAGAGCTGTACAAAGTCACCAGCCTCACTCATTCTCCCAGAGTCATCAAAGTCCAGTGGCAGAGCAAAAGTAGGGATGACTAGCAATTGGCTGGCATGCAGTGGATGACCCTGGCATCTTTGATGTCTGATCAAGCTCTAAGCACTCCACAGCATCTACTGCAGCTGCCATCATGGCCATTGGACCAAATTATCTTCAGTTGCCCATTCCTCTGAGAGAAGAATTCACACCCTTGGGGTAGAATCCCCCTAATTCACCAACAAGATTGAGGTCTGTTGATTACCCTCAACCTGGATGAGCCCATCTGCCAAGATAGTTTTACTTGGGTATGGCCACTGCACACGCTACAGCTTCTTGGCAAAAGTCAGTGACAGATAAACACCAAAGGCAGATGAGCATATACCTATGATTTTATTGTTCTAATCAACACCTAGATGAAGAAACTCTTTTTCTATCAACACAGATTGACACCTGCCCTGAAAGTGACAGTCCTAGAGAATTCCTAGAGTACTAAGAGTTTAAAATCCTCTGCCCTGGGTTACATACCCAATATGTATCAAAGGCCAAATGAGGTATGCTACATGGCCTCTAATGATCGCCTTCAGATACGAGAATACAAAAAGATTTTATGAAGATGGAGGCATCTGAGTCAGGAAATTGTATCTGGGAATGAAGATTAGATTGTTTAAATTAATTTGATTAGGACAAAGTAATGAAAGAATATTGAAAATTCCATGTTCTTGGGTAGTACCGTATGTCTACTGGGCATTCTGACCTCACAGACACATTGGTTTGGTGCTGTCTGGTGAGCATTGCTCATAGTTTCTACTGGCCATTGCTTCCCACTTCTGATATCTTGACTCATTTCTTGAAAGCCAGCATCTTCTCACCCATCCATTTCAATTCTTCTCTGCTAAAATATAGTGGCTAGAACCACCCTCTGAAAGGAAAAAGCTAATACTTTTTTTAGACTCAACTAAGAAAAGGCAGGGCAGCTAGATGGTGCAGTAGATAGAATGCATACCTGGAGTCAGGAAGATTCATTTTTTCTGAGTTTGAATATGACTTTAGACCCTGAATAAGTCACGTAATCCTGTTTGCCAAAATTTCTTATCCATCAAATGAGCTAGAGAAAGGAAAAGCAAACCACTCTAATTTGTTTGCCAAGAAAACCCCAATGGGGTCATGAAGAGACAAATAGACCAACAACAAAAAATCCTATGCTAAAATTATTTTTTTTCAACTCCTATACATTAGTAGAGAACAAAGTCCTTTGTTATAGATATCTATCTAACTCAGGTTTAGAAACTGTTATGATCCTTTCTTGTTTAGTAAATAAATTAGAGCCACAACAAAAGGCAAGCTGAGGAGATAGCATTATTGCTCTCTGCCTACCTAGTGTCCATTTACTCTTACATTATGCATACTTATTAGCAATAAAGTTCTCTCTCTCTCTCTCTCTCTCTCTCTCTCTCTCTCTCTCTCTCTCTCTCTGTCTGTCTCTGTCTCTCTTCTCTCTCTCTCTCTCTCTCTCTCTCTCTCTCTGTCTGTCTCTGTCTCTCTTCTCTCTCTCTGTCTCTCTCTCTCTCTCTGTCTCTCTCTCTCTCTGTCTCTCTCTCTCTCTCTTTCTCTCTCTCTCCTCTCTCTCTCTCTCTTTCTCTCCTCTCTCTCTCTCTTTCTCTCTCTCTTGCTTTCTCTTTCTCTCTCTCTTTCTCTCTCTCTTGCTTTCTCTTTCTCTCTCTCTTTCTCCCTTCTCTTTCACTCTCTATTTTCATATTCACACATCTCTCTTTCTCTTCTCATAGTCATGTGTCATTAAAATTTTATCATTCAATCAAACATTTGCCATTTTATATAAAAGTCAGTGAGCCTGAAATACGAAAAGAATCAGAAATTCCTATGTTGTATAAATCATCTATAGAGTATTTCCAGAAAAGCATGGACAAGAAGGAATATACTTAATAAGATAGCCTGAATGGGCTGTACTGATAAAGAAAGAATTTATACCAATGAAACTGCTGATCCTCTGACATAAGAACATACAAGTTTCCTCCCTCACTTCCAAAGTTTTGCCAATTACTGCTCCCACCGAGTATAATTCGCTTAATTATTCACAGGAAGATTCTCTATACTTTCTCCATTCAATAAGTATTACTGGCCTGCTTGCTCTTTGCCATATAAAACATTCTATTCCCTACTTGTGTGAAGAACAGAAAGGAGATCAGTGTAACTAAATCATAGAGTACATTCAAGGAATAAAATGTATGAATACTTAAAAGAGAAGAAGAGACCAGATTGCAAAGGATTTTAAAAGCCAACTCTGGTGTTATGTTTGATGCTGGAGATAATAGAGACACTGGAATTTATCAAATGAGAGGGGGAACATAGAACTCTACTTAGGCAGATCATTTTGGCAGCTGAGTGGATGATGGACTGGAGTAGGAGAAGACATAAAGCAGAAAGAGTAATTAGAAGACTATTAAATAGGGTATGAAATCCTACAGAATGGTAGTATGTGAACAGAGAGGAGTTTGGCTAGAATAGAAGCTGTGAAGGTATGAAAAAACAAGACTTGGCAACAAATTGTATATTGTGGTGAGTGTAAATGAGTAATCAAAAATGACATAAGTTGTGGATTTGGTTAGTTGGGAAGTTCTCAAGATAAATGTGATGAATTTGGTTAGAGTGTCTGATAAGCTTTTATTAAAGGGGAGATTGGGATATTTAAGCAATTCACTTTCTTTGTTCCCTCAGTCCTAACTGCTCTACACTGTCCTACCCTGAGACAAAGAATCCAGGCCTACTTCTCCTACTTTATGCCATCATACTTGGCCCAGCCCTTTCTTCTTTCTAAAACCCAGTGAACTTGCTGCCAACTAATAGGTAAGCAAACGACATATTCATGGCCCAGAATTTCTGCTATCTTCAATCTTTCAACATGGTAGGAAATCAAATGGAAATGTGGAGAAGGGATTGAGGAGACAGTCAATAAAGGAAGCCTTAAGTGATTGAAAAACACACAAAAGTTTTTATAGAAAAGGACCAGTAAGAAGATAATAGAGAAATTAAACCCTAGAGCATCAGGAAGAATGTGAGGAAAGGGCAAGTAGACCTCAGTTATTGGAAAGTACAGCTCAAAGTTTCTCTCTATTTTTGCTCCCTTGAGTTTCATGCTGATCCTTCCTTCTCTGAGCTCCATACCTAGACCATACTCTCATTTTACTTCTGTTCCACCTTGCTCCTTCAACAGTGCTCAAGAAATACCTTCTACCTAAAGCCTTTCCTTAATAGTCTAACTAGAAGTGTCCTTTCTGAAAAGCAAACAAAAAGCTTGTATGCATTATGCATATACTTATATATTGTACCTCGCAAAAAGGTATAAGCTCTCTGAGGGCAGAAATTGTTTCATTTTTGTCTTTTTATCCCTGATGTCTAACATAGTACCAAATTCAGAGCTGGTACTTAATAAATATTTATTGACTAATTGATGTGTTCAAGTGTCTGCATAACTGATGATGCTACCAATCAAAATCATAATTAAGATATATGTGTGTATGTTTACATACATATATACATGTATTTATATCACACATGTATATATGCAAATATACATATTTGTATATTAGAGATGTATAGGCAATAACAGACTGATACCACTAAGTGGTTCTGAGGGCATCCTATTCCAAGAGGCGACTCAAAAGACAACTCCAAAGAGAAGGGTCAGGCTCTTTCTCACAGTCTCTGGCTTTTTGTGTCCCCATCCAACTGACCCAGAGAAAGACATATTTTTAAAAGCTTGTTGACTCTGGTTTAATATTTACTCAAAAGAGAGGTGTTCATCCTTCAGTTTTGAAGAAGACCATTGGTGGAAAAGGATAAGACTGAGCTGAACAAAGTTGTCAACCTCACTTTCTCTTCCAGAGTTATCCATATGTTTAGTGGCAAAACAAAAGTCAGGACACCTGGTAGCAATGGTCAGGAACTATGGATCACCTTAGCATCCTTAAAGCTGACCAAGCTCTAAGCAGCCAAAAAGGCTTAACCGCATCAGTGAGTTAGGGGAATGTCTACCCCAAGCATGGGAAGACTTTCCCCAGTATAATGGGCAGATGAGAACAATTTGTTCCAGTGGCCATAAAGGCAGCTGAAGCAAGCTCTGGAGAGCTCATTGATCATCAAAGGTGAACAAATCATAAGACCACTTATAGTTAGGAAATGCCTTAGCCTCATAGAGGATGTCATATTTGATCCTTGAAGTAACAAATATTGTGATTATTGTGGAAAGTGGCAGGTGTGATAATCAATGTACAATCAGTCTAGGTTGTTATTATTGTTCAGTCTTTTCAGTTTTGTCCAACTCTTCAGGCCCCATTTGGGGTTTTCTTGAGAAAGGAAGTGGGGTAGTTTTCCATTTCATTTGCCAGCTCATTTCAGAGATGAGAAAAGTGAAGCAAACAGAGTTAAATAACTTGTCCAAGATTACACAGCCAGTAAGTGTCTGAGGCTGAATATGAACTCAGGAAGACTTATCTTCCTGACTCCAGGACTATCCATTGCACCACACAGCTGACCCATCAGACAGTATTTGGGATGTTTATTTATTTCCTCTATTCAAAAGAAATGTTTGAAGTCTCATAGATATACTCTGACAAAAAAAATTTAGAATATGAGACAGTAACTCATATTTGTTATTATCTCTCCTAGGAGAATGTTATTTAAAATATCCACATATGAGTTATTTGGGGAAGTTGCTGAATAGACATTATATCGTCATCTTGATTTTGCATTTTAAAGTAATTCCCTCCAGGTCCATATCTTCCAGCAATTCACAACAGGATGGTCATTCTCTTCAAAATGGTGGTAGAGGCAGAAATCATTCCTCTTACTATTTAGCTCCAAATGAGAAACCTAAAAGCTCCTGACCTCAGCTCATAAGACTATCTTCAAGACTAGAAATGCCCTGTCACATTCACTGTTTGATAACCTATAGTCAAGAAAAGAACACAAAGAATGGGTATCATGGATCTGAGATTCAGATTCAGGCACATCTACACAGAACATATGCTTATTATCACCTGCAATAGACTGCTTAGGATGGAAGGGGGGATGGAGGAGGGTAAGAATTCTACTGCACAAATTCAGAAGGGAGAATCAAAAGAAAATTCTAGAGGGTGGAGAAGCTCACTTTAAGATCTACCAAGCAGCACCCCTCTCCTTCTTCAGCCTGTCTTATTTGATGCAGCACCATCCCCCTTCCTGCTGTCAGTGGGACAGACGGATTATTACATAATCCCAGAGCCTTTCCACACTGAAAACATGTCTCTGAAAGTCACTGAGGGAATTCAGCTTAATTCTAAGCTTTCTTCAGGATGATTTTTTTTGTTTGTTTGTTTTTGTTGTTGTTGTTTTAGCTATCCTGGAGCTAGGACTAGGGAAATGGTCCAAAGGAACCCTATATATGGGGAAAATTGGGGCTATTTATGCTGACTGTAAGTACAGAAAAGAATAATAAAATGAAAAGAGAAAACTAAAAATTTGATCATTTTATGTGGTCATACTAAATATTGCCAATTAAATGAACTGCTTATTGCTTGTGGCTAATTACAATTCATCGTAAGAATGATTACATAATTATTTATTATATATATATATAACATATAAAATATATATTTATATGTTATATACTTTATTTTAAAGTATTTATGTATTCATTTATATATAAAATATATTTATATATTATTACTATATATGATATAAATCAGATTGATTCTATAAATCTGTCAGATTAACTTTGTTATAAAATTTATTTGATTAGGACAAGAAACCTTACTTATACAAGTCCAGCTTTCATAACTTGTTTATTCATACAGCCTTACTTCTCACAATTTTAAAATGTTAAAAGAAACTTTTCTTAGAATTTTTCCTCTGTATTTCTTTGCATTTTTATCCTTGAGAAGTTATGGTGTTGAGTGATTATTTCTTCCTTGGTTTATTTTTAATACTATTTCACTCATCATCACCTCTTACTCTCTTCTCACCACCAGTTGCTAGATTATTTTTCTCATTCACTATTGTCTATGAAATAGTTGGTTGTCCACACCTGGGAAATATATTGTTTTTTGAATGTTCCCAGTGGACATATGCATCCTGTTGGGGCCCAAGGTAATAGCAAATTTGAAATAATGAATTATGTCCAATTGGACTTGTGGAGAATACGTCTCTAATTCGTTTGTTTTCATCATAGGCTCTCCTCAATTTATTCTCATCTATTTCTATTAAATGATCTAGCTCAGCCTGGGCTCCATCTGGGTGAGCTGTGCTTGCAGCTGTCTCCAAAGCTGACAATGTGGCTCAGAAAGAAGGAACAACTACTAAAAGGAGGAGACTCATCCCCAGGGTTTTAATTGTGAAATTCTTGGCTGAAGATGATGGGGGAAAGAGATTGGAGAAAACTAGGAGAGGAAGAAAGGAAAGTATTATATAACCTCAAAGCCAAAACACAGATAAATCCATTAAATGGATCATTTTCAGCAAATGATACTCTTAAACAGATTTTTCCTTTCCTCTGAAATGCATGATTTAATATATATTTTAATGGGCTCTCTCCTGGAGTTCTGCAAGATTCAATCCAATTTACAATTTACAATAATGTAATAAAATAAGAGAAAAAAGTAAATGGAGAAGTGAACAGTAAGATAAAGAGAAAAGGAAAGAGGAAAGAGGGAGAGGAGAAGAAACAAGAGAAAGAAAGTTAAGGGAAAAGAAAACCAAAAATCACATGTCTCATTTTTCCATTTTGATAGCCCTGTCATGTTTACCAAACATTTTCTTTGAAAAAACTCTACAAACTAGAGAATCTGATTATTATTGTCCCTGTTTAAATTTTCAGGGAGTTTAAAATGGAATATAGAATTTCCTCTATCTTCTCTGACATAAATCTAGATAGAACCATAGCTTCAGACTCCAAACACTTTTAGCATTCAGTACAGTAAAAGTATAGAATTTTACTGTTAAGAAGGAATATAAAAATAATCTATACTACTTAAATCATCTGACTTTAAATCTGATCTCAGACACTTTTTAGTTGTATGATCCTAGATAAATTATTTAACCTTGGCTATCTCAGTGCCCTCACCTGTAAAATAAGCATAATAATAGCATCAAATATTAACAATAATAGCACTTAATAATAACAACAAGAGCAACTTCTCAGAGTTGTGATGATAAAAATTACATTATAAAGTAATTTGCAAGACTTAAAAGTGTGAGCTATTATTTATGTAACCCTTTCTTTTTACAAATGATAAATCTGAGGATCAGAAAAGTTAAATAATTTGTTAGGATGAGAGCTTAGACATCTTGACTACCTCTTCAATGGTTTTCCATTATTATTCTATGAAATATGCAATACATAAACAAACATACACACACATAGAGTAACAACAAGATTATGTGATGATGAACTATGATAGTCTCAGCTCTTCACAACAATGCTGATTCAAGGAAATTCCAATGGACTTGGGATGGAAAATGCCATACACATCTAGTGAAAGAACTATGAATACTGAATATTATTGAAGCACTGTATTTTTACTTTTTTGTTGTTTTTTTTTTTCTTTCTCATTTTTTTCCCCATTTTTGGCCTAATTTTTTTTTTTTTTTTTTGCAATGTAACAAATCTGTAAATATGTTTTAAAGGATTACACCTATTTAACATATCAGATTACTTGCTATCTTGAGGAGTGGGAAGTTAAAGGAGGGAGGGAGAAAAATTTAGGACCCCATGTTATACAAAAATGAATGTTGAAAACTATCTTTACATGCATTTTGAGGAAAGTGCTATTAAAATAAATTAAATGTCTGATCTTGAAATATTAAAAACAGAAAAAGGGGGGGAATTCAATTCTAAGACTCCAGTGGAGAATTACAAGTTGATAGACATCTAACTTGCCAGATTCACAAAACCCACACTAATAATACAAGGCAATATAAGTGCCAAGAGAATGATACTAACAAAATATGCCAAAGATTCCTGGACCTAACATGACAGAAAAAGTCCTACTCTTAGTTTCCACTTTAACTTTAAAAAGTTTCAGTAAATAGTTCATTCTTGTCTTCAACATTTGTGCAGGGGTAGAAAAGGGGTAGACAACTGAAAGAGGGTATCTCCTAATTCTGAAAAGAGGAGAATTAAGAAAACAGTGAGATGGAATCAAAAAGATGATATGCTGTGAAATTACAGAAAACCTGCACCTTCACAGTTTTGTCTGGGGCCAACACTCTGTTTATAAGATTATAAACTCCTTGAAGACAAGTTCTATTTTGGAAATTTCCATTTGTCACTAACCAAATGATGCATGCAATACAGAAACTTGTTAATAATGTTAACTTGTTAATAAGGCTAACTATGACTAAAATGATTGACCCAAATTATTTTTAACAAAGAATCTCCATGATTCCCTGTTTGTTTCAGATATCTATATGGTGTGATCATTCTAGTCCAGTCCATTTCTTCTGATTTTGCAGGAGTTTAGGAATTCCAGTGTAAAGGGCTGAAACCCTTAAAAGGTGTGCTGGAATCAGACAACTGAGCACTTAAGGCTAATTACCTATTTGACAATAACTCTATTAGCATATGCTTGGAAAAAATGGCCCTTCTCACTATTCTGTGCTGGCTCAATCTTTTGGCATATACAGATAATCGAAGGAGGGATTAAAGGGTGGACTGGGAAGAGCCAGACTCAGTCGCAGGACGAGAGGAGGAGAAAAATGTGGAGATTCTGAATCTAGATCCTTGGCAAAATTCCTGGCAGTTTTGTCCATCTCCTTCACATCTCCTCTTAAAGACAAAGGACTTTTGCTTATCCTGCCTCTGGCTGACTCATTCCAGTTATTCAGTCATTTCAATAAACGTCTGATTTTTGGGGACTCCATTTGGGGTTTTCTCAACAAACTACATTTCCTTCTCTTGCTCATTTTACAGAGGAAGAAACTGAGACAAACAGGGTTATGTGACTTGCTTACAGTCACATGGTTACTAAGTGTCTGAGGCTAGATTTGAATTCATGATGATGAGTTTTCCTGACTCCAGATCCAGAGCTCCTTTTACTGTGCACCTTGCTGCCCACCAGTTTGGAATCCATTTAATTTAACTATTCTCATTTATACTTCATAATCTTTTTTATAAGAAAAGCTTCAATTGGCACAATACACTTCCATCTTTTGAAGTTATATATATATATTTTTTTCTCAGTATTTGTGGTAAAATAGCAACAGGAGGACAATGTTTCATACTTGGTCAGATAGGTACATTTTAAAATAAATTATACATTTTAAAATAAATTTTGCTTAACTATTTTTCTTTGTTGCAAAGGTTTCAATTGGATAGAAATTAATTGAGATATGGCCACAAAACAAAAAAAATTTCCAACAAAACTTTTTAATGGTCCCAAAAAGAATTACACTAGAGTGTGTCAGAAGTATCACTAAAATAATGTTGCATTAAGTGGCTCACTGGGCCTAGGGTCAGGAAAATCTGAATTCAAATTGCAGCTCCAACATTTTCTAGCTTGTGACCCTGGACAAGTCACTTAATCTTAATTTGCCTCAATTCCTCTTTTGTACAATTGAGATACATTGGAGAAAGAAATAGTAGACCATTCCAGTAACTTTGTCAAGAAAGCCTCATGAATTGTATCCTTTAAGTCACGAAGAGTTAGACACAACTGAACAACACAACAACAAACAACAACATATCTAAACCATTTCCTGGATCTATTAGTCTGGAGGAAAAGCAATTATGATTAATTTGGCATGACCTATGCTCCATGAAGCCAAATTGACTCTTTGTCATTAGCATTTCCTTTTCTAGGTCTTTATTAACCATTTATTTAATAATATATGTTAGAAATTTGTCCACAAATCAAGTCAAATCTGTAGCTTTTCTGTTCTAAAGCATAGACCAGTGATTCCCAAGGTAGACATTTTTAGCCTTGGAGATAACTTTATGAGTTTAGGAACTTCTTAGTTCCTCATTTGGAGGTGAATGGTAGGAGGAATAATTTTTGCAACTAACCCCTTATTGATCTTTGTGGTACGAGAGACCTAGAATAGATTAATTATAAGTGAGAGATACATCATGAATTATTAAGGGATGGAAGATGTTGGAGTGACATATGAAACATTTTTTATTTCATGGAAACCGTATCTCTTCTTACATGGCCTTTGGTGACATTGATTAAAAAAAAAAAAAGAAAAAAAAAGAATACTGAGCCCACAGGGCCATGAATGTGCCCTAAGATGACATTCCCTGTGCTTTAATAACCCCAACAGCAAATTGTCTATCTTTTCCTTTAAAACATATGAAGTAACATATGAAGGCAATGTCTCTTAGAAACACTTTCTGTTGGGTAAATTTTGAAATGTCTTCATTGTGGTCACAGAACCATATGAGTAATTTCTACTTCCAAGTGTCACTGTGAAAAAATCCTACAGTAGAGCATATATCTCCAGATGACTTAATGAGTATGTTAACATTTCCAAACATCAGCAAGTTATAAAAATTCTTTTAAGGATATTTTCCCCAAGGAATATGAAAAGTAACATGATTTAGTCATCAAAAATTTGCCAGAAAATTAGGGACCTTAATGCTTTTTGCATGTATGGGCAAATTAATAACCTTTCTGGTGGAAGGATCATTACAAAAGTAACTATTAATAAATTAGAGAATATTTCTTAACTAATTTCTGAACAAGTAATGGAAAAATTTTGCCCTGAGTATTTAATTATGTTTCTTTTGAATCATAGTCTTCAAGTAATCTCTCAAAGAGTTGTATTTAATTTGTGTTTTTAATTATTAATTTTCTTTTTTCTTTAATTCAAAATTTGATTATTCTTATGATTTGATTATTAAAGAAGATCAGAAGAAGATAACAACAATAGTCAGAGAGATGTACATCCCATGGAGTCTGTTTAACAGCACCTTTTCTTGGACATGTGTCTAAAATGGACAATAAAGAGAAGAGTGGCCTGGATTGTCTTTAGGAAATTGTCCAATTCTTGCTATGACCCTAAGCCTTTCCCTGATATAAAAGCTTATATTTTTTAATTCTATTATTCTTTCAATGATATCAACCAATCAATAAGCAATTATTTAGCACCAACTATATGTCAAACTGGGGACTCAAAATGCCGAGTCCTTTCTCACAGAAGCATACTAGATATCGATACAAAAAAAAAAAAAAATGAATACAAGTTTAGAGAGGGAGTTCACAAATAGTTGGAAAGATTAAGAAAGGATTTACATAGAAGGAAGACAACTTAAGCTGTCTTGAAGGGTATAAGAGAAAGGCTTTATAAGGTGGGAATGAGGAACAAGGAATTATAACAGTCTTTCACTTGGTGAAGGGTTATCAGTCATAGGTACATGAAAAAATTAATATAGGCTGGAAACATAGTGAAAGTAAGAAATAACCAAGAAAGAGATCACTCATTCTAGCAATATTCATGTAATGTCAAGAGAACAGGAAGAAAGGGTTAAACATATTTGGTAGATATTTTGTGGTGAGTTAATAGAAAAACATGTTTATTTTTAACCAATATCAAATTGTTTGCTGTCTTGGAGAGGAGACAGAGGAAGAAAGAGGGGGAAAATGAGGTATAAGGTTTTGCAAAGTGGAGTATTGAAAACTATCTTTGCATACATTTGTTTATTTGTTTGTTTGTTTGCTGAGGCAATTGGGGTTAAGTGACTTGCCCAGGGTCACACAATTAGGAAGTGTTACATGTCTGAGACCAAATTTTAACTCAAGTCCTCCTGACTTCAG
This sequence comes from Sminthopsis crassicaudata, assembly GCF_048593235.1. Lineage (NCBI taxonomy): Eukaryota > Metazoa > Chordata > Mammalia > Dasyuromorphia > Dasyuridae > Sminthopsis > Sminthopsis crassicaudata. The sequence continues at coordinate 174,374,570 of NC_133617.1, read as the reverse complement.
GGTTGGTATTCTATCCACTGTGCCACCTACCTGCCCTGCATGCATTTGGAAAAATAAAATACTATAAAATATGTTTTAAAAAAGGAAAACATGTATAGGAGTTATATAGGATGAGCAGGTATGTTTGATTTGTAATCTAAATGAAAGAAGTACCCAAATCAATTGTATCATTGACTCCCTGGAGTATTATTTAATAGAATCATTTCACATGAGAATTACTAAATTCTCAAGAGAGACTATAACAGCTAAAATTCTTGTAACTCAGGAGTTGGTGAATATGCATCCTGGGCCAAAAGTAGCTCTTTAATACTTGTTATGTTTTCGAACTATAGCTCCTCATTACAGTTATTTTTCCACTTAAATATGTAACCTGGCAGTTGTACTGGTTATAATTGACCTCATTCATTATAAACTACTTCAACTAGGCTCAAGAATCAGGGAAATATGAATTACAAAGTATAATAACATCTGTGATTTAAGCTCAGTGATTCCAAGAAAGTACTTGCATGGAAATGAGAGCACTCAAGTAAAGTAGTTTTCTTTTTTTCTTATTTTTAATTTTAAATGTTGTTGAGATCTTTTGTTTTTAAGTCCCACTCACTTCTAAATATATTCATATTCTCTCTTCTAGATGGTGAGCCATCTCTTATAATAAAGAATAAAAATAAAGACAGAGAAGAACCCAAATTGTCAAAACTAACAATAACCAAATCTAACAAGGTTCTGTATCCTTTCAGAACTCTGCAAATTTTCTTCAGTTCTTCAAAGTAAATTCTGTCACTATTTCCACAGAATTCAGAATTTATTATTTGTTCATTTGTTGGTTTAGTAGCTTTTTATTTCTATTGGCATAGTTTCTTGGTTCTGCTCATTTTACTCCCCACCAGTGTGTATAAACCTTCTCAAGTTTCTGTTTTCATCAAATTCACTATTCCTTTAAGTTCAATAATAGTCTATTACATTCATGTACAACAATTTGTTTAGCCATTTCCCAATCAATGAACATTTATATTACTCCTTGGTCTTTGTTACCACAGAAAGTGCTGTAACAAGTAGAATAATTAAGTCAAGGTTTTGAACATTTTAGTAATTTCTTAAGTATAATTCTAAATTACTTTCCCAGAAATGATGGCCCAATTAACCATTCTGCCTTCCCACAATTCTTTCAGCATCTTTTTTCATGTTTACTAATTTGCAAGGTATAAGATGAAACTTCAAAGTCATTTTGATTTAAATTTTTCATTAGTGATTTGGAGCAAACTTTCATATTGAAGGTTAATAGTTTGTAATTTCTTTGAAACCTGTTCATCTCCTTTTACCATCTATCCATTAGGGAATGGTTCTTGAGTTTATATATTTATACTAATAAATAATATGCTAATATGCTATAAGATTCTAATCAGAAGAATTTGATGCAAAATGTTTTTATAAATTCTCGTATTTCTTTAGATATGTTGATTTTGCTCATGAAAAAGACTTCAAATTCAATCAATCAGACATTATTGTTTGTTAAAATAATGGAGTTTGGATGTATACGCAGACTCTATCAGTTTGTTCAAATGACAACTTTCTATATGAAAAATGCTGATGGCTTCTGGGATAATCACGATAACATGTAAGAAAGATGCCTTAGAGAGATTACAAGTGGTTCTGGTCAGTTAACCATATGATTTTGAGGAGGCTTTTTTATTTTTTTTCAACTAACTGAGTAAGCTTCAGTTAGTTGTTCCTTTTTGCTGGATTCGTATCAGAGAAGGCATAATGATTCAACTTACAGCATCCCGTGAAAGTAAGGAGAAAGGCCTTAGGGCTTTTTTCCATTTGGAGGTCACATGGCCCCTGAAAAACATTATTGGCTTCTTAGCCTTTTGTCTGTTTTTTTCCATTTCATGTGCAGGGAATTAGTGGTCTCTGATTTGGTCAGGAAAGTGAGCAAAAAAGACTGATATGCTGGAGAAATAATGCTTCAAGTCACCAGGAACTAGAATCCCAATGTTATTTAACCACTTCACTTTAGGTATCTTTTACCAAGGTATATGTTTCTTAAAGCTATGTGTCTTCAGAAGGATAAAAGTCCTTCAGGTCTTTGCTCTTAAAGGTGTCTCCCGTTGGATGCTGTGACCGAAAGTCACTGTTCTCCCTCAATTATAAATGAAGCAAAGGGAGATGACTGAATCTGGCTCATCTATCTGAAGATGTCAATAGAACCAATCACAATCAGTTGAAAAAGGTTCTTCCCAACCACCAACCAAAACCAGTAATATATTTTTCTTGTATACCCAAATCTCTTCAAGGCACTTTCTTTATATATTATCACAGTTCTCCAGGAAGCCATATTCACAGCCTTCTCTACATGGGAATATACAATCTGAGCAAGCCAATGGGGTCTACACATGCATCATATTTCCATTATATTAATACTTCTCTCCTATTAATTATGGGCATGTAAAATAGCTTTACCTGTTTTGCTCCATTGTTTGGTATAATGTGTCATTTAATCCTTAAAACAAGTATCCATTTGGAATAATAATTACTAGCATTTAAATAGCACTTTAAAATTTGCCGTGTTTTACAAATATGCTTGTATGATTCTTACAACAATTATGAGAAATAGGTGCTATCATTACACTAATTTTACAATTCAAGGAAAAAGACAGAGAGAGGTTAAGTAGCTTGCCCACAATCACACAACTAGTGCTGATGCTGAACCAAGTATAGTAATCTTTCCACTGTGGTGTATAGCTGCCTTTTTTGTTTAATGTGCTGATCTATATTAATTTTTTTTTTTTTTTTTTGCCAAACCTCTCTCCAGATTTCCTAGCAGTTCTTATCAAATAGGGAATATTTCTGTGAGTAGTTTCTATTCTCTGATTTAACAAGCATTATTAAATTATTATTTAATACCAAATTATTATTTCATATTAAAATGATTCAATTATGGTTGGATTAGGGTTATACATATCTCCCCCATATCTTTCTGTTCTACTAGTCTATTTTTCTAATTTTTTAGCCAGTACAAAATGATCTTGATGATTATTGCTTCATATTATTTGAGGTCTAGAAATGCTGTTATTTCTGCAGGCCTACATTTTCACTATTTTCCTTGAAATTTTAAACCTTTTAATTTCTCCAAATGATTTTCATTATTCTTTTGTCTCTCTTTACAAAGCAACCTTTTGGTAATTTGGCATAAGACTAAATTTGAAAATTAGTTTAACTAATAAGGTTTTTATTATATGTAAAGTCCCTTACAGTCATAACATGGTGCTGAGATAGCTCCTTATTTTAATACAAATTATCAAGAAACAATAGGTTTCGTTGATTTAACCAGATCTACAAACCCAGTTCAAAGAAGTTCTCAAAGAGGTGGTTCAATCAAAAATTATTCTCACCTAGCAAAAGCAATTACTTTTAAGCTGGTGAAATAATCAATAAGTTTCCACACTTAGACTAGGTTCACCTGAAATTCCAGATTTGGCATATGATAGTGGTGTAATAGAAAGAGAATTAAATTTGGGTCTAAATCCTACTCCTGATACTTACTAATTGTTTAAATTTAAGAAAACACTTAACCTTTCTAATCATCAATTTTCTCATCCACAAAATTAAGACAATATTTGGAGTACCTTCTGAGAAGGCACAGGATACCTCAGATATAGAGCAGGTTTAGTTCCAAACTACCACAATAAAATAATGTTGTAATAAAGTTTGTCACATATATTTTTAGTTTTATATAAGAGTTATATTTATATTAATTTCACAAAAAAAAACATGCCAGGGCTATTTACCAAATATTTCTAAGAAAGAAATGAAAATGATGGAAAATCTATACACAAAGAATCTCAGCAATTTTAAAAATCCAAGAGAGAAAAAGTTAAAGCTGAGAGAAAATGTAAATTGTGATAAATGGAGTCTGGTTATTAAGCCATTATTGGCCTCAACATAAAGCTGTATGTAGCTCTTAAGTATTTTTAAAGACAGTGTCATGTGTCAAACCCACTTTAGTATGAATGTTTTTCCTTTCAACCTGGCTCACGTGGAAACCATTTACTGGAGTTAATATGTTCAGTTGAGATGAAACCCCACAAGTAGATATATATTTTTTAAAATGCATTTCCCAAGCTGCCCAGGTGCCAGCAATCTACACTCATCAAGGACAATTTGTCACCATGTACTTTGAAAGTCAGTGGGATTGGAAGAGGTAAAAGCCTGTTTCCTATTCCTTGATGTGACATTTTTTCCCCATAGATCAAATTTCTTAAGGTTTATTTTATCAATGATGGCAATCCCCTACATATATTAACAGGAAGTGTTGACAGGTTAATTATAGAAGGAAATTAGCACATTTTAGAAGCCTGCATGATCATTCATACTTGCAATCACTTTTAATTATAACTGATTTGCTACAGCTTTTCACCTGCTTCATGGGCTAAAAGCTTTGACAATACCCAAGCCATGTGCATCTTAACCATACTTAGGTAGGTAGATTATACAAGATTTGTATTCACTAGGAAAGTGACAAGAGATAGTTTCGGGATATACAAATTTAAGGTAACTTAAACTATGTCACTTGTATTGTTAATAATAACCCATCTCCCCATTATTTCCTAAGAACATAAAATCCAATGATCTGGTGGAAATTTAAGTTCAACAACCATGTATTAAATAGCTATGTGCAAAATAATGTATTAAAATATAGACCCCATTCTCAAGGAGAAGGCATTCTAGTTAAAATTTTACAGACCTTGAAAATGAAATATTTTTGTTCTTCCTGTTTCATTGTTGAAAATGCTTGCAGTTCCGTATCTAGGATTGATGGTATATCTCAGTCTTTGAAAAATGTGTGTATCACCCAAAGAACAGAAAGTGCATGGTCTGTGAGTAGGTGGTATCAGAGAGATGCGTGACTAGAAAAGAAAGCAGGTCAGTAATGTAGCCAGAGTGAGGAATAGCCCATAAACAGCTCATGTATTCTACTGATATTTATGCAATGTCAAGAGAAAAAGGAAACAACTCCCAGAATGTTGGATGGATTTTCCTTGAGAGAATTTACAGAAGAATATGATGAAGAATTGCATGATATGAATAGGTTGCTTTCTCCCTTGCTGGATAAAGCAATCATATTAATGAAATAGAGGCTTTGAAGTGCTCCTTGTAGAATGTCTCAGAGTTTGCAGCATAGATTTTACTTTGGAGGGGGACAATCTATATATTGTTTTAACTGACTCTTTGTTTACCATGTTCAAAAGTCCTGGAAATTTTTTTCTGTCTTACTTCTTGCATAAGAGTATTCAGATTTTTGGATTTGTCATGTTATTCTGGGAGCCCTATAATACTTGGTTTTTTTTGTTTGTTTGTTTGTTTTTGTTTTTGTTTTTGTTTTTGCTTCATTTCTTCAAGATAATATATTTTGCTTGTTTAGAAATTGTTCTTTCTTTTAAGGTTATTGCTTTTTACTTATTTTCTTACAGATTGCTCATTTCAAATCCATTATCCTCTCCTTTATTTCTTTATCCAGACTTGCCATGGAAATTGAAGTTTTGTTTTTGTTTTTTCCTATTCTGTCAACTAATTTTATTATACAGGCCGTAGATTCTGTTTTTTATGTTCTTTCTCTTTTAAACCATTCAAGAACATCCTGGTATAATTTCATATTCTCTTTCAAACCCACAAGGACTTCTGCCTTATCTAGTGTTTATTCATTTTCCTTTGTCTTGCAATACTTATTCATAGATGCCTGAATTCTTTAACTTGATCTTGAGACCATATTTCCTGTTGTTCTTAGTATCATCTCTAATGACTTATCTACTTATCCTCGAGATCTTTAAATTTTCTTCCTTCTGAGATCTTTGATAATTTCAGTCCTCCCCACTCTACCCCTATGCACTTTCCTCTATTTCCCCTCTTTTGCTCCCTCCTCATTCATATTTTCCTGAGAGTTAGATCATAAGGGGTTTTAACCTTCTCCCATATTGGGCAACTCATAGTGCATTCAACCAGTTCTCTTCCTCAAATGATTTTGGGGGAGAGGGAGGCCATACTAAGGAAGAAGTGTTGGGTAAACCTAAATTAGAGGTGAGGGATTACTGGGCTTCTCTGCTGCTAGTTAAATGAAATTCTTTTAACTTGTTTGGCATCTTGGTGTCCTAGATCATTAATATATTTGAAATTGTTTTATGTCTAATATAATTCCTATTTTGGAAAGGTTTGAGAGCTTGAGAGGACAGTAGAAAATTTTTCATATTCCATCTTGTTGATCTTTTTTTTATTATATCACTGAAATAATCATCCATCTTCTGATATTCCTATCTGCATAAGTGTACATGCAATCCATCTCTGAACTTAACTTAAATGAATATGTTATCCTTGAATCAAGCAAGTAAAGATATATGTTCACCTGAACATATCAATCTGTCTGCCTCCATGTCAGAGTAAGAGATTTAAATACTTTAATTCTTCCTTCTTCATTCATGAGAAAATCCTTCAGAACACAACATGGAAACATTAGAAGTGTATGGTTGCATGTAACAGTTTTTTTAAAAGGCACTTTTGTCCAGAAAGGCAACTGGTACAATATAATGTTGACCCATTCTATCACTGGGCTGAACAAGTCCCACAAATTCATTCCCTGAATGATTCTTCTTCTCAAAACTGTTCTTGTCTAAAGAAAACAGTGACTTGCCAGTGATACTATGTGCCAGAGTTGTTACAATAATAATAAACAACTACTCTGATGGGGTCACAGGACCAAGCCTCATTTTGTAAGGAAACAATTTCAATTATTTGCTTGGCCATTTCAATTATTTATAAAGAAAACAGAGTAAGACTATGATAATACATCTGAAAATTTAAAAATGTTTACTGTATTAGTGAGTCTTTCTCTGTTGAAACCGTCACATTCTCCTAGGAACTGTTGTTATCAGTATTAAAATTCACCACATTCCACTCAAATCTTTATATCAACAGGGAGCTTAAATCAGGGTTACTATATAAGGTTATTTTCACTGGACAAAGTTCTTCTTTAAGCAGACGTGCTTTATATTTCATTTTTCTTCTTCTCATAGGTCAGGATTAGAAATAGGATAGCAGTAGTCAGAATGATATGGTGAGCTCAATTCCAGATGTGTTAGTTGGTTTAATGGGAGCAAGCGACTGCTTAACATCCCAGATTGCCAAGTATAAGTTATGTAGTATGAAATACAGTGAGCATACTGTACTATTATACTGCATCAGAATATTTGTTCTCCTTTCTTGTACCTTTACAAATATTCTTTTAAAGGTTACCTGAGAATATTCAGATATAGATTATATGTGGTGGATATTGGGAGAGGGAAAGGACTGATGCCTTAAGATAATTTATTTTTAAAGGTTTCTTTTTAAATCATATAACATTAAAAAAAACTCAGAATACATCTAGTTCCACCTCTCTGTGAAGTATGAATCATGTCTATGAATTTCCAGCTTATGCATAAAGACCTATAATCATTTAGATACACATACCTTTCCAAGCATCTCATTTTCATTTTGGATAGCTCTAATTGTTAAGAAGTTATTCCTTATATTTAGCCCAAATCTTTTTCTTTGTACCTTCCACCCATTATTGCTGATTTTGACATCTAGAACCAAGCGGTATAAATGTGATTATATCCCTCTTCAATGGGAAGGAGGGAAAGAAAATAGAAACTTAAAAGTAGTGGGAGGGGGGAAATGGCTAGCATTTAATTGCAATAATAATATCTCAAACCAAAGAGTTAAAAGAAAGATAATAGAAGTGGAAGGAAGGAAGGAAGGAAGGAAGGAAGGAAGGAAGGAAGGAAGGAAGGAAGGAAGGAAGGAAGGAAGGAAGGAAGGAAGGAAGGAAGGAAGGAAGGAAGGAAGGAAGGAAGGAAGGAAGGAAGGAAGGAAGGAAGGAAGGTAGGAAGGAAGGGAAAAAAGGAAGAAGAATTTAGAAAGAGAAAAGACTGAAGCATAGCAAGATAGACAAATGAGGAGACAACCAGAGACATGCTTGAGTTAAAAATCTTGTGAAATCTTGATTTCTCTTGAACCTGAAAGAAATGATGGTTCTTTTCTGTAGCAACTGTTTCAGATTACATTTTTCTTTTTCCTTTTTTTCAACTGAATGTTTCCCAATCTATCTTCCAAATCCCTACATTTGAAAAGAAGTGGATAAAATAAAAAATTGATATGAAGGAAAAAAATCTATCTATGCCTATGAAGAAGTGACTCAGCATCTCTTCTTTGTTAACCTGGGTACACTAATCTACTCTCTAATTGTGTTAAAATAAAGATAAAAACTTCCAAAGTTTTTTGAAGATGTAAAATCCTTTAATTGTTGCATAAATATTTTCTAAACAGAATTTTTTCATCTTTACAACCCCTTTGGTAGTTTGGTAGATGATTAATGAATAGAATGATGGGCTGGGAGTCAGAAGAGTTGTCTTTTTGAGTTCAAATGTGACTTCAAACACTTTCTAACTATGATATTGTTTAACTTAGATTCCTCATCTACCAAATGAATAGAAGAAGGAAATGGAAAACCACGCCAATATCTTTGGGGGTCACAAAGAGTTGGACATTACTTAAAAATAACTCAACAACAGCAAAGTCTATGGAACCCTTCTCACAATAATATTTTTACATAATTGAAGAAAATACAAATTTCACTCAAGATTAATGAAAATAAAGACCTAATTTTTCCCATGCAAATTAGCAGACTTTCTGAAATCTATTCACAGACCCAAGATTACATGGACATCAAATTAAGAACTCTAGAGTTTTACATAGATTCTTATCTATCTAAATAGACATGTAATTGTGAATAAATCTATTTATCTACGATATGTATACATATAGATAGGTAGATAGATAGATGATTGATAGATAAATGCAAGGTGTTTCAAAAGTCAGTCTAGTCTTGAACTTTAAAATAAAAAAAATTAAATAAAAATAAAAGTTTAAAACATTACTAAGACTTGAGGGATTTACTGTATCTGTCTCTGATTCTCTGTGTCTGATTCTGTTTGTTTCTAACTATTTCTTTCTTTCTTTTTCATTTTGTCTCTTTGGCTCTGGTTCTGTCTTAATTTCTGTTTCTGTGTATATCTCTCTATTTTCTATCAGTCTCTATCGACTGTCTCTGTCTCTGATTCTTTATACATACATATATATTATATGTATGTATATATATGTATATATATTGCATTCATAATATAGATATAGATCTTTTACATATATATTATATACTTTTATAAAAATAGAAAGATATATATTATATATATACATATTTTTCTATTTTTATAAAAGTATATGTGTGTATAGATATATATATGCATATATGCAACAAATGTATACGTATCTATACAACAAATAAATGAAGTTGTATTTCACAGAAGATAGAATGTGGTACCTCCAATCAATAAGACCTAAGTCTAAATGCCACCTCTGAAGTGTATTAGCTTAGTTGCCTAACCTCTGTGAGCCTCACTTTTTTCATCTGTGAAATGGATAAAACAATATTTACAATACCTAACTGACAGGATTGTTAGAAGGACCAAATGAAGTAATGTAGTATTTTGTAATCTTTAAGAGCTCCATAAATTATATCTCTATGTGAATGTGCCCAATAAAATCCTCCTCCAATGCCTCATTGAGATAGAAAAGATCTAGGTTATCCCGAATCCTCAGAAGCCATGCTATTAGGGTATAAAGCCTGGCTGGCACTAAAAAGCTGTAATGTTTTAGAACACAGGTCTGATGATAAGTTGTTATTAAGAGTTTTTAGTTGTCTGTAGAAAAGCCTAGCTAAATTCATTAAGGCTCATCAAAAAATTGCCTTCATTTCGTAAAACCAAGAGAACATTATACATAGCAACAAGATTATGTGATAATTAACCTTGATAGACTTTGCTCTTTTCAACAATGAGGTGATTCAAGGCAATTCCAAAAGACTAGTGATGGAAAGAGCCATCCAAAAAGGGAGGGAGGGGGGGAAGAAGGAAGGAAGGGAAGGAGGGAAGAAGGAAGGGAGGGAGGGAGGGAGAAACAAAAGGCTTTTCTTTTTTTAAATTTAATTTAATTAACTTATTTTTTCTTTTTTTATTATAGTTTTTTATTTACAAAACATATGCATGGGTAATTTTTTAGCACTGACCTTTGCAAAACATTCTGTTCCAACTTTTCCCCTCCTTTCCCCCACCCACTTCCCTAGATAGCAGGTAGTACAATACATGTTAAATATATTAAAGTATATATTAAATATAAAATATGTATACATATTTATGCAGTTATCTTGTTGCACAAGAAAAATCAGATTTAGAAATAAGGTGAAAATAACCCGAGAAGGAAAACAAAAATGCAAGCGGACAATAACAGAAAGAGTGGAAATGCTATGTTGTGGTCCATACTTATTTCCTAGTGTTCTTTCACTGGGTGTAGCTGGTTCTGTTCATTACTGCTCTATTGGAATTGATTTGGTTCATCTCATTGCTGAAGACAGCCATGTCCATCAGAATTGATCTTCATACAGTATTGTTGTTGAAGTATACAATGATCTCCTGGTTCTGTTTATTTCACTCAGCATCAGTTCATGTAAGTCTCTCCAAACTTCTCTGTATTCAGAGAATCCTGTTGGTCATTTCTTATAGAACAATAATATTCCATAACATTCATATACCACAATTTATTCAGCCATTATCCAACTGATGTCCACTCAGTTTCCAGTTTCTAGCCACTACAAAAAAGGGCTGCCACAAATATTTTTGCACATATGAGTCCCTTTCCCTCCTTTAGGATCTCTTTGGGATATAAGCCCGGTAGTAACACTGATGGATCAAAGGGTATGCACAGTTTGATAACTTTTTGGGCATAGTTCCAAATTACTCTCCAGAATGGCTGGATTCATTCATAATCCCACCAACAATGTATTAGTGTCCCAGTTTTCTCACATCCCCTCCAACATTCGTCATTATATTTTCCTGTCATCTTAGCCAAGCTGAGAAGTATGTAGTGGTATCTCAGAGAACAAAAGCCTTTTCAAAAAAAGTATTGCTTTCATGATGACCATTTGTTTTATTATAATAATTCCCCCAGCACTTAGAGCTGTGCCTACTATAAAGCAATTCCTTAATAAATGTTTATTGATTAAGCTTTAAAGAGTATGTACTAATAATAGCTAGAATTTGTAGTTCTTTAAAGTTTGTGAAGCATGGGGGCAGAGCCAAGATGGCAGAGAGTAAGACAGGTTTTTGCCTATGCTCTTCCTGGTTTCCCTCAGTATCAATACTAGGTCAAACCTTTGAATGGATTTTGGAGGGACAGAAACTACAAATATTTGGAGTGTAACAAATTTCCAGCAGAAGGTATCTTAGAAGGACTTCAATAAAAGTTTATCTTAATGAAGGGGCGTGGGGAGAAGAGGAGGATGGCCAGCACAGGAACAGTGCAGGGAAATCCAGGGTGGAGAGGTTCCATGGTGGGAATTGGGGGTGTGTGTGGAATCAGTGGGAGGATTTTAGCCAAAATACAGCAGCCTTGGCTACTTTGTCCTGGTCCAGAAGCCAATGGATCAGGCAGATTAGCTGACAGAAGGTAAATACTGAGGTCCTGTTTTCCTGCATAATCAATGGGACTTGGCCATGCTCATTCAACATGGGAAGGAAGCTGGGAACACGAAGGTACTGTTGCCTGTAGAAGAAGCTTGGGACAATCTCCCTTTTGCTTAAGAGCAAATTTCAGCCTTTTTAAAATGAGCAAAAAAGCAAAAAGAGCTCTGACCATAAATAAATATGATTGAGCCAGGGAAGAACAGACCTCAAACCCTGAGGACACTAAAGGCAAAACATCTCCAGATGAAGCCTCAAAGGGTGATGTGAGTTGATCTCCAATTGAAAAGGCTGTCTTGAAGATTTAAAAGAATCTTAAAATAGAGTTAGAAGAAAAATGGGTAAAGGAAATGAGAGCTTTGGAAAAGGAAACAGAAAATGTCTAAAGAAAACAACTCCTTAAAAAATACATTTGGTGAAATAGAAAAAAACGTACTGAAGAAAACCATTTCTTAAAAATGTATTTGGTGAAATGGAAAAAAGAAAAATTCCTTTAGAATAGATTTTGGGAAATAGAAAAAGAACAATTACTTGAAAAATTGGATTGGTGAAATGGAAAAGGAAAATGACATTTAAAAAAATAGAATCAGTGAAATGGAAAAAAAAAAACTAATGAACAAAACAACTCATTTAAAAGTTCAATTGACCAAATACAAAAAGGAGGTTAAAAAGTTAATTGAAGAAAATAATTCACCAAAAATTAGAATGGAACAAATGAAAGTGAATGACTCAATGAGACATCAAGTACCAGTCAAACTAATACATTTTTCATGGAATTGTGAACTGATTCTAACCAGTCTGGAAAGCAATATGGACCTATACCCAAAGAGCTATCAAATTGTGCATATCCTTTGATCCAGCAGTGTCTCCACAGGATCTGTACCCCAAAGAGCTCATAAAAAAGGGGAAATTATTCAAATGTGCAAAAATATTTATAGCAGTCTTTTTTATAGTGGTAAGGAACTAGAAACTGAGTGAATGCCCATCAGTTGGAGGATGACTGAATAAGTTATGGTATATGAATGGAATGGAATATTATTTTCTATAAGAAACAATCAGCAAGATGATTTCAGAGAGGTCTGGAGAGACTTACATGAACTGATGCTAAGTAAAGTGAATAGAAGCAAGAGAACATTGTACACAACAATAAGATTTTTCAATGATCATTTCTGATGGACATGGCTCTTTTCAACACCAGGTCTTGTGATGAAAAGAGCTATCTGCACCCAGAGAGAGGATTGTGAGGACTGAGAATGGATCACAACATAGCATTTTCACTTTTTGTTGTTTTCTTTCTCATTTTTTTCTTTTTTGATCTCATTTTTCTTGTGCAGCGTGATAATTGTAGAAATATGTGTAGAAGAATTGCACATATTTAATATATATTGGATTTCTTGCCTCTAAGAGAGGTAAGGGAGGGGAGGAGAGAAGAGAGAAAGAAAAATTGGAAAACAAGGTTTTAAAAAGCAGGGGTGAATGTTGAAACCTATCTATGCATGTGTTTTGAAAACAAAAAGTTTTATATGTATATAAAGAATCAGTCAAACAAAACCAAAAAAATGAAAAAATAGAATAAAAAAGGTTTGCAAAGCACTTTGCAAATGTTATCTCATTTGATCCTCATCATAACTCTGGAAAGTACGTGCTACTTTTATTTACATTTGCTAAATGGCCAGGGACTTAGCCATTGTCCACAGAGTTTGTAGCTGTAGAAGTCTTCTTGACTATAAGTCCAGTGTTCTATCCACTGCACAATCTAAGAAGTTTTAGAGAAGTTACCATCTGAATTGATAGAGGAAGTGCCCATCTATATGAGATCTCAGAATCTTAAGAGTTGAGTTAAAGTGTCTGGACCTCAAGAAATGTGAACAAAACAAAGACAGAGGCAACATAATTACAGTTTCACTAAGGGGTCAGTTTCCAAGATATTTACTATGGGGACAAGAGGCAAACATTTCCAAAGAATGAAAAAGTCATGAATAATATTATTTTAAATTTTTAAAAAATCCACTGATTGAGAAGATACCAAAGCATGTATCTACTTTTTCATCTCTATATAGAATCATTCTGAGAATGATATATATTTGAATTGAAGAAATTTTTGATGAAAAAATGAAATGTAAATGGGAAGGCTTTCACAAATGATTGCTGACTTGGCATTATCTTTACAGGTGCATGACAGAATGAGATATATAAAAAATGAAAAATCCTTGCAATATTTACACTTTATACATTATAGAAAGCATTTGACTCAATAGAATAAAAAGCAGTGTCAAAGGCTCTCCCCCAAACAGATGCCTCCCAAGTAATTGTTAAAGTTATACAAAATTCTTTGGTAAATGCTACCAAAAATCTAATTTTGTTTAATGATTCTTTCATTATATTTATTAAGTAAAGCAAAGAACAATTAGATATATAGTTACCAAAGGTGTTTTCTAGTATCACAGTTGTTGTTAACAAAGCACAAACTGATAAGTGATTTTTTAAAGTTGTCAATGTCTTTAAATGAACTGCCAACCGGAAAATTTCTCTAAAGGTTCTTAAAATTCTCTTGATTTTAAACAACATTATGATCATCACATTCCAGAACAGAGGCTCCTCAATAAAATTCATGTCTTAAAAGATGGGAGTTGAACAATTCACATATAGGGAAAACCAAATGGATGAAGAATTAAATTTGCCCAATTAAAGGAATGCAATTAAAAGGCCACTTAGCATATAAATATTGTAAAATAAAAAAGAAGAAAAATTGACCAGGCCCAAAATTGAATAAGAGAGGGAAAGATGGTTGGATTGCCACCAAGAAACTATAATAATCCCAAGTTAAACCCAGATACAGAAGTACATTTTCTTTTTAACATCAATAATTTCTTGGTGATTTTATGTAGCTGAAAAATCATGGCAGATAAGCTATATAACTCAAGATTCAAAACTACAAATGACCCAAAGGCAATGAAGAAGTGGGATCAGCAAAAGAACAAAGCAGTAGCTTTTAGTAGCCCAGATAATTGTAGAGGGGAAAAATATAACAAAGAAGTTATCAAGAAAGCCAAGCCAATAAGATGACAGGGAAAGATAATACATTGTTGGTGGAATTATGAACTGATTCAACCATTCTGGAGAGCAATTTGGAACTATGTTCAAAGGATTATCAAATTGTGCACCAAAGAGATCTTAAAGGAGGGAAAGGGACCCACATGCAAAAATGTTTGTGGCAGCCCTCTTTGTAATGGTTAGAAAGTGGAAACTGAGTGGATGCCCATCATTGGAGAATGGCTAAATAAATTATGGTATATGAATGTTATGGCATATTATTGTTCTATAAGAAACAATCAGCAGGATGATTTCAGAAAGGCCTGGAGAGACCTACATGAATTGATACTAAATGAAATGAGCAGAACCAAGAGATCATTGCACATGGCAACAAGATTAAAAGATGATCAATTCTGATGGATGTGGCTCTGTTCAATAATGACATGATTCGACCAGTTCCAATGATCTTGGATTGATGAGAGGCATCTACATCCAGAAAGAGGACTGTGGGACCTAAGTTTGGATTATATATTTTCACTTCTTTTGTTGTTGTTTGCCTGAATTTTATTTTCTTTTTTCATTTTTTTTCCTTTTTGATCTGATTTTTCTTGTGTAGCAAGTTAATTGCATAAATACATATGCCTAATTGGATTTACATACATTTTTACCATGTTTAACATATATTGGATTACTTGTCATCTAGAGAAGAGTGTGGAGGGCAAATGGGAAAAATTGGAACACAAGGTTTTTGCAAGGGTCCAATGTTGAAAAATTATCCTTGCATTTTTTTTAATTTTAATAGTTTTTATTTACCAAATATTTGCATGGGTAATTTTACAACATTGACAATTGCCAAACCATTTGTTCCAATTTTTCCCCTCCTTCCCCCTCCCCAGATGACAGATCGACCAATACATGTTAAATATGTTAAGAGTATAAATTAAATACAATATACATGTCCAAACAGTTGTTTTGCTGAACAAAAAGAATTGGATTTTGAAATAGTGTACATTTAGCCTGTGAAGGAAATCTAAAATGCAGGTGGACAAAATTAGAGGGATTGGGAATTCTATGTAGGGGTTCATAGTCATTTCCCAGAGTTCTTTCGCAGAGTGTAGCTGGTTCAGTTCATTACTGCTCTATTGGAACTGATTTGGTTCATCTCATTGTTGGAGAAGGCCACATCCATCAGAATTGATCATTATATAATATTGTTGTTGAGGTATATAATGATCTCCTGGTCCTGCTCATTTCACTCAGCATCAGTTCATGTAAGTCTCTCCAGGCCTTTCTGAAACCATCCTGTTGGTCATTTCTTACAGAAAAATAATATTCCATAATATTCATATATCACAATTTATTTAGCCAATCTCCAATTGACGGGCATCCACGTAGTTTCTAATTTCTGGCCACCACAAAGAAGGCTGCCACAAACATTCTTGCACATACAGGTCCCTTTCCCTTCTTTAAGATATCTTTGGGATACAAACCCAGTAGCAACGCTGCTGTATCAAAGGGTATGCACAGTTTGATAACTTTTTGAGCATAGTTCCAAATTGCTCTCCAGAATGGCTGGATGTATTCGCAGTTCCACCAACAATGTATCAGTGTCCCTGTTTTCCCACAGCCCCTCCAACATTCTGCTTTATTTTCCCCTGTCATTCTAGCCAATCTGACAGGTGTGCAGTGGTATCTCAGAGTTGTCTTAATTTGCATTTCTCTGATTATTAATGATTTGGAACATTTTTTCATATGACTAGAAATAATTTCAATTTCTTTATCTGAGAATTGTCTGTTCATATCCTTTGACCATTTATCAATTGGAGATTGGCTTGATTTCTTATATATTAGAGTCAATTCTCTATATATTTTGGAGATGAGGCCTTTATCTGAACCTTTGACTGTAAAAAATGTTTTCCCAGTTTATTGTTTCCCTTTTAATCTTATCTGCATTGATTTTGTTTGTACAAAAATTTTTCAATTTGATATAATCAAAGCTTTTTATTTTGTGATCAATAATGATCTCTAGTTCTTCTTTGGTAATGAATTCATTCCTCTTCCACAGGTCTGAGAGGTAAACTATCCTATGTTCCTCTAATTTATTTATAATCTCATTCTTTATTCCTAGGTCATGAACCCATTTTGACCTGACCTTGGTGTACAGTGTTAAGTGTGGATCACTGCCTAGTTTGTGCCATATTAATTTCCAATTTTCCCAGCAATTTTTGTCAAACATTGAGTTCTTATCCCAAAGACTGGGGTCCTTGGGTTTTTCAAATACTAGGTTATTAGAGTTATTAATTATTTTGTCCTTTGGACCTAACCTATTCCACTGATCAACTAGTCTATTTCTTAGCTAATAGCAAATGGTTTTGGTAACTGCTGCTTTATAATATAATTTTAGATCTGGTACAGCTAGGCCACCTTCATTTGATTTTTTTTTTCATTAATTCCCTTGAAATTCTTGACCTTTTGTTTTTCCATGTGAACTTTATTGTTATTTTTTCTAGATCATTAAAATAGTTTTTTGGGAGTCTGATTGGTATACTACTAAATAAATAGATTAGTTTAGGTAGTATTGTCATCTTTATTATATTTGCTTGCCCTATCCAAGAGCATTTAATGTTTTTCCAATTGGTTAGATCGGACTTAATTTGTATGGAAAGTGTTTTATAGTTTTGCTCATATAGTTTCTGATTTTCCCTTGGCAGATAGATTCCTAAATATTTTATACTATCAGTAGTTACTTTAAATGGAATTTCTCTCTGTAACTCTAACTGTTGGACTCTGTTAGTGACATATAAGAATGCTGATGATTTATATGGATTTATTTTGTATTCTGCAACTTTGCTAAAGGTGTGGATTATTTCTAATAGTTTTTTTAGTTGAATCTTTGGAGTTCTCTATGTATACCATCATATCATCTGCAAAGAGTGGCATATGTTTTGAAAATAAAAAACTTCAATTTAAAAAAATAGAATAAAAAAGGACAAAAAATTTACAAAAAAGAAAAAAGAAAAAGAAAAAGAAAATCAAGCTAAATTCACAAGATAAGAAGACAGGAAGACTGCAGAGGGTGAAAACCTCATGAAATAACATTGTAGGGCTTAAATACTTAGAACCACAACTGCATGAACACAAACTTTCAGAAGTATGATACAAGGTTTCATTTTTTGTGATGTTTTTCCAAGTTCATCACTTCCATCAACTTCCTTTCATAACATTTACAATTAATTTCATGTAAAGAAATATTTATTAAGTGTTCATTGAGCATAGTTCTAGGCACTTAGGTTGCATGATGTGTTATAGGTATGAGGCTTCTGAACTTTTTAAGTAGTTTAATATATTTTTTTCCTGAGAAAATGTATACATGAAGGACTGAAAGATCAAGTTAACACATAGAAAATGTATATAAACTACTCATTGAACATCCTACACAGGAGCCCTATTCTGATGTCTCAATGTGGTTTAGAGTTATTCTGGATTTTGGAAGATTATATCTTAAAGTTCTGTTTAGGTTCCATGGTAAACAGTATATAAAACTGAAATGTCCAACTGGTTAAAGTACTGGACTTGCCATGAGAGTTTAAAATCCTATTCACCATATTTATATAGCTAATCCATATGGTATAAATATGACCAATATATTCACCAGTACTGACCACACTGAAAAAATATAATATTTATAATAGCTTAAAAAGAATGGTGTTTAAATTTTTTTCTAAAATAAATCCCTGTTAAGAGGAAAAGAAATAAATTTAAAATGTTTTATTTGGCATTATCCTGTGAATGCACAAAACATTGAATAATAGTCTATATGTGACTGGATAACAGAAAAATACAATTAGTTCCACATAATGTTGAAATCCACTTGCAATTTTGCTCACAAGAAATGCTAGCAAATATGGATATTGATCAAAGTATTTTCCAAATAGCTAGGTCATAAGAAAATCACATCCTAGTATTTATAAGGAGTTTTTTATATATGTATGGGGCATATATAGATTTCTTCCTCTTTATTTCCCCCCACACACCTGAAATCCATAAGGAAAATCACAGAACAGGATTATTGATTCTGGTAACATTCTCTTGAGAACCTCCAAGTGTAACTCAAGTCACTCATGTGCTGAGAGAATATTTGCTGGCACTGCAATCTTCTTACATCAATTTCTTTCACATGATTAGCTTTTTATCAATACTCTCTTGATCTCTAATTCCCTATACTATAGCTGATTGTATATCACCTCATTTTAAAGTATTTTTTGCATCTTTCTTCTTTCACCCAATAGATTATAATTTCCTTGAGGGCAGGCATATATTTCCTTTGAATATAATACAGAAATGGGCACATAACAGGAAATAAAGTTTGTTGAGTGATTCAGTAATTCCTTTCTTCTGTGTTTATTAATGTCTTCACACTAAATGGCTTTTCCCCACTAGTTTCCCAGAATGTGTGATTTTCATCCTCTCCCTAAGGACATCCTAAGAGACATTTTTTCCCTATTAGAGTGTTGGAAGGGCCTTGGTCTCAGCAGGATAGACACCACAAGAATGGACAAGAATAGAGTGCAAAGTCTTTTATTGTCTCCTTCACAGTCTGTGTCTGTCATAGTCTGACCCAGTCTCCCCCATCAGTCTGCCAGTCTGCCAGTCTGACTTCTGTCTGACTTCCTGTCCAGTCAGGAAGTCCAGTTCTTATATACCCTATTACAATTACATCATTACAGCATACTGAATATATGTGAACTAGAGAACTATTACATCACCATGCTAAGTATTAAGTATATATAAACTAGATAACCATTGTATCATCAATTCCTCTGAGTTAACACCTTGTTTCAATTATACTTCTTTCAAATATACTTCTCCAAAGTTCCATCCTCTACATTTAGTGACTATCTTTCCATTTCAGTCCTTGAAATTGTTATCTCAAGATTTCATTTTCAGTAGTGATTACTTGTTTTAGGCTATATTTATAGAGTATAAAATTTCATATCCATCAAGATCATAAGTGACTTTCCCCCAAACTGATTCTTCCCTAATTTCCTTTCTTTTACAATTGTTCTTTGTGAAATTTTTAAAGATTTTTTTTTCATGCCTAAACTTGAGGTTCTCATGAGAGTAACACCAGAATGCTTTTGAGGGGACAGTTTAGGAGCATAAACTTGGTAGTGTGGGTGTCCCATAGATATGTAAGTAGCTCCTTATAGACACTGGTATATGACTTTCTTATAACTTAGCTACTCAAAAATATTTTTATCTATATCTATATTTATTAGCTAAGAGATCACAGAATAGTTAGCATTTGAGTTGATCTTTAAAGAAAAGCTCGGAATTAACAGGGATGGTAGGAACACTTTAGATTTATTGAACAACATGAGCAAAGGAAAAATGTTAGGAAAGTGCAATGATCCAAGGAATAAAGAATAATATAGACTTACAGAGGCATAAGATGATTGGAATGAAATAATACAAAGCTGGGAAATTAGAATATGATTGGTTGTGGAGGGTCTTACATGCTGGCCAAAACATTCTGAACTTTATTTTATTGGCAATTAGGAGTCCAAGAATATATATATATATATATATATATATATATATATATATATATATATATATATATATATTTGAGGCAAGTGGGCTTAAGTGACTTGGCCAGGGTTACACAGCTAGGAAGTATTAAGTACCTGAGACCAGATTTGAATTCAAGTTCTCCTGACTTCAGGGCTGGTGCTCTATCCACTGTACCATCTTAGCTGCCCCCCAAGAATATTTTTAATCATTAGAGTGACAAGGTAAGATCTATGCATAAGAAAGATCAATTAGCTAAGGGCCATATGGGTTTTTAAGTAGAACAAGAAATTATTCTGGAGTGAAAAGGGCAAGGGAAACTACCCACACATATCATAATAACATAACATCAAATACTGATGATACAATAACTGCATCATACCTCCCAATGTGAAGCATTCTCTTCCCTATCCTCAATTTATGACCCGTAATCTTTAACCCCAAGTTTTAGTAAGTATAATCTAATATAGATATACCAACCTCCTTTTCATGTCTCCCTTAAGTATCCTGGCTGATGAGTTACTGATGCCAGTTGATCATGACAACATCAAGGGTGAGACAAAATCATTACATGGAAATCTCCCATATACCATCAAGTCACAATCTGAACTTTCTTCCATTTCTGTGTCCCATGCTTCCTATTATACCAATATTCCCACTTCTTAGAGAGATTACTTGTAGTTACAAAACAAAATTTCCTTTTTAAGTGAATTATTCCCCTAATGGCACATTTCCTTTTAGAATCTGAAGCCATAGTGTCATATTTGCTTGATTTCAAAAGTCTGCTTTCCTCAAGTCTGAGGTTATAATGCTTCTGTAGACTCATTGTTCAAAAGCTATTCATCATTGTTCCCTTTTATCATTGTACTTATGATTTCTCTTCAGGGTGTTTGATCTTTTTTTTTAAAAAAAAAAAACATTATCACACTATGATAAAGAATATAAGCCACTTAACCTCAGATCTAAAACCAAGTCTGCCTGAGAGGTTTTATGCTTTATTCTGAGCTTAACAGCTCTTTGAAATTGTTGTACTATCTTCAGAACCTTTCTGCTTTCTCCTTTCCTTAGGATTGTTCATTAGAATCCTGGATATAAATTGCTTGAGAGTACAAAACAGAGAAGTATCAGTAATCATTACAGTCCCCTCTCTGTCTTTGTAACATCTTGACTGTCTTGATCAATTATGAGTTTTATTTTCCTATTTATTCTGGAAAATGGCAAATTAACTTTCTTTAAAACTTATTTTAAATTAATAAAACTGTACAATCATCATTTGTATGAAATTAACATTTCAGAAGCACTGTGAAAGAATCACAGTGTTGACACAGAAAGGGTACTTAGAATGGAAGCAAAGAGATCTGAGTTCTCATTCCATGTCTGCTGCTCATTAACTCAGGGAAATGATGTAATCCTTCTAGCCTTCATTTTCTTCTAAAGTGAAGAAGACAAGAGAAACAACCCACAATGACAGAAGAGGAGGAAATTCAGAAAAATATTGAAGATATAACAATTGTACTACACCTCCCAGTCTAGAGCATTCTCTTCTTACTCCATGACCTGGCATGCTTTAATCATAAGTATAAGTCATTTGGACCAGATTAGGTACACAAGATCCAGATGCATTTGAACATAATACCATACTGTTCAATAAACATAAAGACACCAACTACTAAGTAAGGATTAATTATCTGACAAAATTTCTGGGACAATTTTGCTGAAAAAAATCTGCTAGAGCTTGGGTTTGATCATCATCTCAAACAATGTACCACAGTGATCTCTAAATGGAATTTGTTGTACAGTTTTTCAGTTTTGTCCAATTCTTTGTGACCCCAACCTGATGATGTTTTCTTAGCAAAGATACTGGAATGTTTTTCTATTTCCTTCTCCAGCATTTTGTAAATCGAGGAAACTGAGACAAATAAGTTTAAATGACTTGCCTATAGTCACTCCTAGGCTCTGAGGCCAGATTTGAATTCATGAAGATGGGTTTTCCTGACTTCTGCAACTTCCTGGGCACTGTATCCACTTTGACATCTAGTTGCCAATGGTGCCATCTAGTTAATGGTCTAATATGTTTTATTGCATCCATAGGCCATATTTTTTTTTTATTTTATTTTTATTTTTTTATTTTATTTTATAATTATAACATTTTTTGACAGTACATATGCATGGGTAATTTTTTACAACATTATCCCTTGCATTTACTTCTATTCAGATTTTTTCCCTTCCTCTCCCAACCCCCTCCCCCAGATGGCAAGCACTCTTATATATGTTAAATATATTACAGTATAATTTAGATACAATATATGTGTGTAGAACCTAATTTTTTGTTTCACAGGAACAATTGGATTCAGAAGGTAAAAATAACAGTTTACATTCATTTCCCATTGTTC
Source organism: Sminthopsis crassicaudata (assembly GCF_048593235.1). Taxonomy (NCBI): domain Eukaryota; kingdom Metazoa; phylum Chordata; class Mammalia; order Dasyuromorphia; family Dasyuridae; genus Sminthopsis; species Sminthopsis crassicaudata. The sequence continues at coordinate 174,351,970 of NC_133617.1, read as the reverse complement.
CTTTTCTGGATGTAGCTGGTTCTGTCCATCATTAATCAATTGGAATTGGATTAGCTCTTCTCTATGTTGAAGAAATCCACTTCCATCAGCATACATCCTCGTACAGTATCATTGTTGAAGTGTATAATGATCTTCTGGTTCTGCTCGTTTCACTCAGCATCAGTTGATGTAAGTCTCTCCAAGCCTCTCTGTATTTCTCCTGTTGGTCATTTCTTATAGAACAATAATATTCCATAACATTCATATACCATAGTTTACCCAACCATTCTCCAATTGATGGACATCCATTCATCTTCCAGCTTCTAGCCACTATGAAAAGGGCTGCCACAAACATTTTGGCACATACAGGACCCTTTCCCTTCTCTAGTAGTTCCTTGGGGTATAAGCCCAGTAGTAGTATGGCTGGGTCAAAGGGTATGCACATTTTGATAACTTTTTGGGCATAATTCCAGATTGCTCTCCAGAATGGTTGGATTCTTTCACAACTCCACCAACAATGCATCAGTGTCCCAGTTTTCCCACAGCCCCTCCAACATTCATCGTTATTTGTTCCTGTCATCTTAGCCAATCTGACAGGTGTGTAATGATACCTCAGAGTTGTCTTAATTTGCATTTCTCTGATCAATAGTGATTTGGAACACTCTTTCATATGAGTGGAAATAGTTTTAATTTCATCATCTGAAAATTGTCTGTTCATATCCTTTGACCATTTATCAATTGGAGAATGGCTTGATTTCTTATAAATTAAAGTCAATTCTCTGTATATTTTGGAGATGAGGCCTTTATCAGAACCTTTAACTGTAAAAATTTTTTCCCAATTTGTTACTTCCCTTCTAATCTTGTTTGCATTAGTTTTGTTTGTGCAGAAACTTTTTAATTTGGTGTAATCAAAATGTTCTATTTTGTGATCAATAATGGTCTCTAGTTCTCCCTTGGACACAAACTCCTTCCTCCTCCACAAGTCTGAGAGGTAAACCATCCCATGTTCCTCCAATTTATTTATGATTTCGTTCTTTATGTTTATGATTTCGTTCTTTATGCATAGGCCATATTTTTAATAGTTCTCCAATTGATAGGCACTCATTATGATTCCAATTTTTTGCTACAATAAAAAATGCTGCTATAGGTATAATGTCTTCCAGAGCTCTATTGTAAGCTTTCTTTTTTTCACCCTCTATACTATTTTGCTCAATATTGTCACTAGCTGCCATGGACTCAATGATCTTCTTTATGTTGACGATTCTCCAATCAACTGGTCCAGTCCTATCTAACGTCTCTGCTTACATCTAGTCCCCAGCTGTCTCTTAGAAACTCAAACTGGATGTTCTATAGATATTCAAACCCAACATGTAAATCCCCTATTCAGTAAGCTACAGTGGCCCTGTATTAGCTGAAGGATCAAATACAAATCTTCTGTTGGGCATTTAAAGTTCTTCACAGTCTCCCTTCTTTCCAATCTTCTTCAACTTCATATCCCTTCTCCTTATAACTCTTCAATGTAATAGCAAACACTGGCTTCCTTGCTGTTTCTCAAACTGCATCTCCTAGCTCAGGACATTTTTACTGGCTGTCTCTCATACTTGGAATGCTCTCTCTTCTCAGCTCCACCTTCTGGCCTTCCTGGATTCCTTCAAATCTTAACTAAAATTCTACCTTTTACAGGAAGCCTTCCCAACTTCTTAAATCCAATGCTTTTCTTGTGATTATCTCCAGGTTATCCTCTATGTAACTTGTTTGTATCATTTTCTTTTTGACCAGATAAAAGAAGGCATTCTAAGCTTTATTTCTTACTCAGTTTCTTACCCTGATAGGGTGTTGCCTCAGTCAAATTGAAACCTATTAAATAGCTTAGCTTAAAAAGTCCAAAGTCTCCCTCTGGATCGAAGATCATCTTCAGGCATCCTGATCTCTATCTTATCACTGGACCTGGATGATTCTGGAGAATAAAGTGAAGCAGGTGACCTTGCACATCCCTTTCTCACTTAAATCCGATTCACTTGCAAGTCATGGCATTATCTTCCTGATGTCATGGTCCTCTTCAAGAATGAAAAACAAAAAACAACTAATTGTTAATATGAGCTCTTTCAATGGGGAAAAAACCAAAACTGTTGTTTGTCTTTCTTTATAGTGCCTGAGTTTAGTACAGTTTCTGGAACATAGTATGTAATTAATAAATGTCTACTAACTGATTGCCTCGTTCACTAAATATTCAAAATGAGACTTATTTTCAGATATATCTTATGTGTTAATTTGTTTTCCTAATGACTACAAGTCTTTGTATGGGGCTAGGGTGGGGGGGTTAGGGTAGAGAGAGGAAAGTAGTTAGAAAAAGAGCACCAGTGAAATATTTTTTTAAAAACACAGAAGTAAGGAGAACTGAAGAAGTTCAGGAGACACAGATAAACATGGCAGTGATATATAACTTAAAAAAACAAGTTATACATGATATAAATTTATTCTCAAATACAATTATTTTGTTCTTTGTAAAAGGAAATGTTTTAAGTTCAAAAATTTCATAAAAAAGAAAAGTTAAAACTAAAAAAGATATATTGAGACAAATATCAAAATGTGTAACAACATATAAAGAAAAAATAAATCATTCATTAAATGTAAAATTATATTGATCTTAAAGATTGCATTATTATTTTTCTTCTATTTCACTACTCTAATTAGTCTAAAAAAATACTGAGTATGTTGCTACATTGTAATGTAAACAAAACAACACCATTCAATCATTTACTTTGACAATGAGCTTTGCTTGTGTTTGATTCAATTGTGCTGGACAGGAATAGGTTCAAAATAAGGAGCTGTATCAAAATCAGGGAAGAGTGAACATACACAAATATATACATGCACAAACTCTTAGGTTTCTTAGAAAAAAAAATAAAATTATATTATGGATTATTAAGCAGAGAACTAGGTGGGAAAATGGATAGAGTGTTGGGTTGGATATGGAGTCAGGAAGATTTCCTGATACTTCTTAGGTGTATGACTCTGGCCAACTCACATAACCCTGTTTCCCTTAGTTTCCACATCTCTAAAATGAATTGGAGAAGGAAATGGCAAATCATTTCATTGACCCTATCAAGAAAACCCCAAATGGCATCATGAGGATTTGGACATGACAATAACAAATGAATTTGTTTAATGGCTGCTACAATTCTAATGCAAATTATAATTTTTTCTTTTCTTTTCTGGTTTGGTGACCATGAAAAAATAATTAATTTGGCTTTTCACAGGAGTGAAGCTATCAATTCAAACAAGGGATTAAAGGGTTCTCACAAATCACCTTAGAAAATATTACAGTAGACAACTTATTTGGTTCTGGTTTTAGGGGGCAATATGAACATAATATCTTTAAGTATCAAAGATTGAAGCTTCATATCTGCTTTTGTACATCTATCGTCAATGATGATTTTCTCTATGAAACAGCTATGTTTATATATATATATACATGTATATAAATGTGCTCATATATGTATATACACATAAACATGAATGCATAAAATATATGCACGTGTGTATGTGTGCATGTATATGGGCTTCTCTGTGCATTGTGTGCTTGCAATGCACATATACATGTGTGAATACATAAGTATATGCATTGTGTGTTCATATGTGCCCATAAATGTATGTATATGTGCATTGTGTGCATTTTGTTTATATACATGTGCATATCTGCACAAACCTATATGATATGTGCATATATCTGCATATACATATAGATATCTGTGTGTATACATACACACAGGCTTCCATTTTTAAGGATAAGGAGCATAAGAACAAAGCTGTTATATAGGAAGCAACTGAAAAAAGATTGCCTGCAAAACCTACAAGTGAAATTATAAAAAAAAGAGCTGAGATTTTGTTTCTATTATGTGAGTCTTAAATCTGACTAGAGTCATTAGGGAATTGATTCAGAAAGAGAAAAGAAACAGGAAAGTGCCTGGACTTAAGATGAAATTCTACCTTTCGTGAAGGGACATGGAAACATGAAAATATAGAGGGAGAAAGTGTGATGTTAAACTTGGGATTCTGGATGAATATTAAAGTCAGGATATATTTGTTCAAAACAAAAGCATTTAATGAATGGTTTATTTTGTTACAATAGCCGATTTTGTTATAAAATAAGCAATAAAAATATGATTTTGAGTAGATGTGAACTCATGGAATGCTTTGAACCTGGGGTGACTTTGAGATACACAAATGATATGCAGGGTACCCCCAAGGGCTAGTCTATAATCTCTACAAGTTAATAGATGTTCTTTCAGAATTTTAATGGCACTGATTTTAACATGATTAGGTCATGGTTGTCTGAAGGATTTCTTTGACTCTTTATAAAACATATAGTCATCTCATGCTAAAAGTTCATCTGGCATCTCACTAGACATGAGAAGCTGAAATAATCTAGCTCTATAAAATCAGCAAAGAAAGAGAACTGCAAAATTAATGCAATCCCAGAATCCAATCAAGAAGGAAAGAAACACTTATTAAACACTGTGTCCCAGGTGGTCTTCTAGTGCTGAGGAATGCAAACATGAGCAAAAAGAAGTTCAATCTTTGCCTTCAAGAATTTAGTTTGTAATGGCAGATATAAAACATAAAAGGGACCTGAAGAACAAAGAAGAAGAGGATAGGTTTCAAATGTAGAAAGTTAGAAAGAACCTGGAGGAGAATGAAGGCAAATTAGCATGGGCCCTTTCACAAAATGGAAGCTTCAAGAGAGCTATTCATTGAGAGAAGGGAAGTGGACCTTGAAGAGAAATATTTCCAGGTGAGTAGGCTCTTCCAAGTTAAGGAGGCCCCAAGTCTGAGGGAAGTTCCAGAATGAAACAGGCTTGGTTTTGAAGAACAGAATGTCAAGGCCAGGATCAGAAGGAGAATGAAGGCAGTAAAGAGATTCTCTTTTCACAGAAGTCTTCAAGGAAGGGCTCTGTTACCTCTTATTAGGGATGAAACAGGGAATTCAAAGTCAGACAAGAATAGGACCATCTATCACTTTGATTATGAGAAAATAGGCTTTGTGAGACTTAAAAGCACACAATTTTTAATCTTTCTATGGAAACAATTGTCCTGTGGTACATCATGGCACTTTTACAATAGTCAACTTAGACTACTTGCTTTCGCATGAACATAAAATTTTCAAGCCTTACTTTTGCTATCCTTTTTTTCTCCTCCTTCTCCTTCTTCTCCTCCTTCTTCTAGATTTACCTGTTCAATTCTAATTTCAAGACCCAATTTTAAGGCAAATTCCACCCCCAACATTGTTAAGAATTATTTCTTAATGGCTCTAGCAGAGATGGATCTTTCTTTCTATTGAATTAGTATAACACTTGATGACACAACATTTACACTTAATTCAATTCAATAATTATGATTTAAGCATCTATTAAATGTAAGACTCTATTTTAGGTATTGAGGAGAAAAACATGAAAATTATTTATTTTTTTTTACTACACTGAGTTTAAATTCTAATAGAAGAAAGAATGTGACATGTAAACAAAAAGTAAGTATGGAAAAATGTGATGTGTGCAAATTAGAAGTACATGTAAAGTACCAAAGAAAATATGTGGGAGGCAGAGCTAAGATGGCAAAGAAGATACACATGTCATTCTAAGCTCCCCTTCTACCCTCACTACTAATTACCAAATTCAGCCTCAGAAATAGTGCTTGACTGGTAAAATCCCTGAATATTGGGAGTACAACAAATTACCAGCTAAAAATAATCTGGAAGATCACTAAGAAAAGGTTTGTGCTGATTGGCAGGAGCAGGCCAGCACAGGCAGGGAGGCAGAACACAGAGGCTAACAAGCAGATCAGGATGGGGGCAGTTTCCGCAAGTGGAGAATTTGCAGGGAGGACTCTACTACAGGTTGGTTGCTCTACTTTGGTTGCAAAACAGTAGATTAGCAGAGAAGTTACACAAATGCCAAAGGTAGAGTGTACTACAAAAAATGTCAGAATTTAACAGGACCTGGCTATACCCACCCAACACAGGAAGTGACTCAGCACAGACAGCACAGCTGTGCAGCTGCATTCTGCAGCATGGGGCTTTTGTCCAGGTCAGCCACAATTCTGTGGGGGATGGGGGAGGGAGGGGTGGTACTCTGCCCAGGGCCAGTAGAACTTACACAGTGTGGCATTGCTTCCAAGGGTAGAGACACTTCCACTGTGGGGTTCTTCCCAGGGCACTTCCACAGCTTGGCCACTATTTGCAACCTGTTGCAGGACAGCTATTTCCATATATCTACCCCTGTTCTATAGAGGAAGCTGGTTATCTCTTTGTGCTGAAGGCAGACCCTAAGGGCTTTTTTAAAAAATGAGTAAAAAAGCCAAGGGAACACTAGCCATTGATAGCTTCTATTCAATAGAAAGCAGGTTTTCAACCCCAAGGACACTAATAGCAGACAGTCTCCAGACAAAACCCCAAAGGAGGATGTAACCTGTTCCCCATCACACAAGGCTCTCCTAGAAGAAATTATAAAATCTTAAAAAAGAGCTGGAAGGAAAATGGGGAAAGGAAAGAGAAGCTCTGCAAGAGAGTACAGAAAAGGCTTATAACTCATTAAAAGAAAGATTTGAAAAAGAAAACAACTCCCTGAAATGTGAAATGTAAAAGGTAAAGAACTCCCAGGGAAACAGAATTTGTGAATTGGAGAAAGAAAATAACACAATTAAAAAAAATTAGTGAAATGGAAAAAAGTTCCATAGAGCAAACCAATTCATTTAAAAACTCAATTGGACATATACAAAAAGAAGTAAAAAAGCTAATGAAGAAAATAATTCATTAAAAATCAGAATTGAACAAATACAAATGAATGATTCATTGAGACATCAAGAATCAGTCAAGCAAAACCAAAAAAAAAAAAAAAAAGAAAAGAAAAGAAAAAATAGAAAAAATGTAAAATATCTACTTGGAAAAACAGCAGACCTAAAAAATAGATCTAGGAGAGATAATGTGAGGATTATTGGGCTTCCTGAAAATTATGATGAAAAAAAGATCAAAAATTAATAGGAGATATCCAATGGATGCATCCAGTGTTAGGCTTAATTACCAATCAACTACAACCTCTATATGACATTTTAAGGGGAGACAGTGCTTTAAATTCACCACGCCAGCTTACAAAAGAAGCACAAAAGGCTTTGAGAGAAGTTGAACTGGCTTTATCCAATGTGGTTGAAAGAGTCACTCAAAAACCCTTGGAAATATCAGTTTTTGCTACAAAAGAGGCACCCACAGCAGTCCTTCATCAAGGAGACAGAGTGATTGAGTGGGTGAACCTCCCAGCACAACCAGAACAAAGCCTTACACCTTACCCAGTGCTTGTGGCTAGGATTTTATTAAAGGCTATTAAGAGAGTAACACAATTATCTGGAATAAGTCCTGAAAAAATATACACATTCTATACTAATGCACAAATTAATGTATGCTGTGAGACCATCCCAGAATGGCAAATTTTATTGGCCACCGCTCCAAATTTTGCACATGGATCTCCATTAAAGATTACCCGGCTACTACATAATTGGCGATGGATTTTTGAAGAAAAGGTTTCTAAGGTTCCTCTTAAAGGACCAACAATCTTTACAGACGCCTCCAAAGAAAATATTTGTGCTGTATACTCTCATGATTTAACCATAAAGAGAGTAGTCAGGACTCCTTTTCAGTCCACTCAACAGAATGAATTATTTGCTATCATGATAGCTCTTACTTATTACCCAGGAGACATAAATATAATTACTGATTCAGCCTATTCAGTAGGTGTAGTACAAAGAATTGCCACAGCCCAAATAAAATTTGCAGCCTCCAATATTTATCAGCTCTTTAAGGAACTTCAAGAGCAAGTGAGAAAACATCTAGGCAAGATTTATATCTTGCATGTCCACTCACATAGTGGACTTCCAGGTCCCATTTTTGATGGAAATTCAAAGGCAGATAGCCTTCTAACCATGTTAGCCAGTAGTCCTTTATTTCAGGAAGCACAAGAATCTCATTCTAAATATCATCAGGCTGCTCGAGCTTTACGTTTACAATTTGGAATCACAAGAGAGGAAGCTAGGAGCATAGTAAAAAGCTGTAGAGCTTGTCTTCCTTTCCATGCTCCTACACTCCCTCCAGGGAAGAATCCTTGTGGTTTGAGACCCAATGAAATCTGGCAAATGGATGTGACCCATTATAAATCTTTTGGTCGTCTATCTTTTATTCATGTCGTGGTAGACACCTTTTCAGGATTCACATTTGCAATGCCAGCAGCAAAAGAGACAGCCCGGGTGGTCACTGAATTCCTTATACAAGCTTTTGCAATTATGGGTGTGCCACAAGCAATAAAAACAGACAATGGACCTGCATATACGTCCAAACATTTTACACACTTTTGTGCACAGTATAAGATTTTACATACCACGGGCATACCCTTTAATCCTCAAGGGCAGGCAATAGTAGAGAGAAGAAACAGAGATATTAAGACACTCCTCCAAAAACAAAAGAAAGGGGGAGCCACAGGTAGCCCTAGGGAACTTCTAAATTTAGTTCTCTATACCATTAATTTTCTAATTTTTGACAAAGATGCACTGGCTCCGGCAGACAGGTTTTATAACCCACCAGAAGGGCAGTGTCCAGTGCGAGCATCTCCACTGTCCTTAGATAATCGCCAGGTGATGTGGAGAGATCCAGAAAGTGGTGAATGGAAGGGACCAGATAGGTTAACTGCCTGGGGGAGAGGGTTTGCTTGTATTTCTTCAGCAGGAGAAGGAATCAGATGGGTGCCAATGAGTCATATTCGCCTTGTCCATCAGAGACAGACAGAAAAAGAGAAAGACCTCAAAATAAAGGAGAAGATATAAGAAACATCTGACACTGAAAGAGCATGGATAATAAGAAGACTGTTAAAGAACTTTAAAAACCAGCAGGAATCATTGGACTTCCTCACACAAGATGAGACTAATGGACAATGGACTTATGGACATTTATAAATTTTCAATTTATGATTATTTGATTATGTTATTTGTCATATACTTCTAGCATGTATTATGTTACTATGTTACTATGTGCTTATGTAATTTATGTAATTATGTGTAATACTTCCCATATTGATGGATTTATGTTTCAAGATCATGACTGTCCTATGTTCTAAATCAAAAGAAAGGGGGAGATGTTAGGATTACTAGGTGAGAACTCAGGTTGTCTGGATAGTGACAAGGTGAGAATTCAGGTTGGACAATTACAAGGTGAGAACTCAGGTTGACTTGATAGAAGGAGCAAGCTCATTGGCTGAAGTGGTTCTTCCCAGAAGCCCTTGCATTATCCCACGCCCATTCTCTGGGAGAATAAAAGAGAGGACACCCAGAGATAGAAGAAGACTCTGCATTGCATCAGGCTTGATGGGGCTCTCTGCAGGAAGGGAAGTCACTTCTCTGGACAAGAGTTAACAGCAACTGCCTGGAGACAACGGTTCATTACAGGAAGAAGAATCTGTCAGAGAGATTTGAGTAGAAGACACAGCAGATCTCTTCCCAGAGAGTGATCCAGCAGCTTCTAGAGACGACAGCTCGCTACAATAGATACTATTTTACAGGAAATCATCAAAGAGGACTGCCCAGATGTAATCGAATGAGAAGGTAAAATAGGTATTGAAAGAATTCATTGAACACCTTCTGAAAGAGACCCTAAAATAAAAACTCCAAGGAATATTGTGTCTAAATTTCAGAACTATCAGACTAAGGAAAAAAATATTACAAGCAGCCAGAAAAAAAACAATTCAAATGAGAAGTCACAAAAAGGATCACTAAGGAACTAGCTGCTTCCACATTAAAGGATTGAAGGACTTGGAATCTGATATTCCAAAAGGCAAAAGAACTTGGAATGCAACCAAGAATAAACTACCCAGGTAAACTGAGCATTTTCTTCCAGGGAAAAAACACAAAATTTGACCTCCAACTATAGGACTTAAGAGAAGTAGAAAAAGGTAAAAAGAACTCTTGAGAACTATATTTCTATTATGGATATACATAAAGAGTGCATGAATAATTTGATTTTACTGATATAATATTTAAAAAAGGAGATAGAAGTGGAAAGGGGATAGTATCAGAAAAAAGGAAAAGGGGAGATGAAAAGATAGAAATTACACCCCACAAAGAGGAAAAAGAAACCTATAATATCTGAGGGAATTTAGGGAGGGGGAGGAACATTGTGTGAGTCTTACTCTCATCACATTTGGTTCAAAGAGAAAATAATAGAAACATTTGGTTTGCAGAGAAACTTCTCTCACCTCACTAAAAAATGAGAGATAAAAAGGGAAAAGGAAAAGAGTAATAAGGGAAAAGTATAGGAAAAGGGGAGGGACTCAAAAGGGGTGGAAGGGATTCTAAAGAAGGAGAACTGTGTGAATAAAGTAGTGCCCATAAGTGTAATACTGGGAAGGTGGGTAAGGGGGGAAAGAAAAAGAAAAGCATAATATGGGGATAATAAGATGGCAGGAAATACAGATTTAGAAAATGTAAATAGAATGAACTCTTCCATAAAGTGGAGGCAGATAGCAGACTGGACCAAAAGCCAGAACCTACAATATGTTATTTACAGGAAATACACTTAAAGCAGGGTGAGACATACAGAGTAAACGTAAAAGTCTGGAGCAGAATCCATTATGCTTCTCCATGAAGTAAAAAAAGGGAGTAGCCATCCTGATCTCAGATCAAGCAAAAGCAAAAATTAATCTAATTAAAAGAGATAAAGAAGGAAACTGTATCTTGCTAAAGAGTAGCATAGATAATGAAGCAATATCAATACTAAACATATATGCACCAAGTGGTATAGCATTCTAACTTCCTAAAGGAGAAGTTAAGAGAGTTGCAAGAAGAAATAGACACCAAAGCTAATAGTGGGAGATCTCAACCTTGGACTCTCAGAATTAGATAAATCAAACCACAAAATAAATAAGAAAGAAGTTAAAGAGGTAAATAGAATATTAGAAAAGTTAGATATGATAGCTCTTTGGAGAAAACTGAATGGAGACAGAAAGGAATACACTTTCTTCTCAGCAGTTCATGGAACTGATACAAAAATTGACCATATATCAGGACATAAAGACCTCAAAATTAAATGCATAAAGGCAGAAATAACAAATGCATTCTTTTCAGATCATGATGCAACAAAAACTACATTCGATAAAAAGCTAGGGGTAAATAGATGAAAAAGCAAATTGGAAACTAAATAATCTCATCCTAAAGAATGAATGGGTGAAACAGGAAATCATAGACACAATAATTTCACCCAAGAGAATGACAACAATGAGACAACATACCAAAATTTGTGGGATGCAGTCAAAGCAGTAATAAGGGGAAATTTTATATATCTTTAGAAGCTTACTTGAATAAAATAGAAAAAAAAGGTCAACGAATTGGACTTGAAACTTAAAAAGCTAGAAAAAGAGCAAATTAACCCCCCCAATCAAATGCTAAACTTTAAATTCTAAAATTTAAAGGAGAAATTGATAAAATTGAAAGCAAAAAACTATTGAATTAATAAATAAGACTAAGAGTTGGTTTTATGGGAAAAACAATAAAACATAAACCTTTGGTAAATCTGATTAGAAAAAGGAAAGAGGAAAATCTAATTGTTAGTCTTAAAAATGAAAAGGGAGAACTTTTCACCAATGAAGAAGAAATTAAAGCAATAATTAGGAGTCACTTTGCCCAACTTTATGTCAATAAATTTGATAGACTAAGTGAAATAGATTACTACCTTCAAAAATATAGGCTTCCTAGATTCACAGAGGAGGAAGTAAATTGCTTACATAGTCCCATTTTAGAAAAAGAAATAGAACAAGCTATTAATCAACTCCCTAAGAAAAAATCTGCAGGACCAGATGGATTTAGATGTGAATTCTACTAAACATATAATAACTTATACAACTCAGGATTAGGAATCTTGGAATACCATAAATTCTGAAGCATCAATGTCTTAAGTGACCCAAGAAGTAACGGAGAGATACATGGAAAGCCTTTTTTTTTTTTTTTTTTTTTTTTTTTTTTTTTTAGAACATATCCCCAAATCATTATATACTTCAACAACAATATTATATAATGATCAATTCTGATGGACGTGGCTCTCTTCAACAATGAGATGAACCAAATCAGTTCCAATAGAGCAGTAATGAACTGAACCAGGCACACCTAGTGAAAGAACTCTGGGAGATGATTATGAACCACTACATAGAATTCCCAAACCCTCTATTTTTGTCTGTCTGCATTTTTTATTTCCTTCACAGGCTGATTGTACACTATTTCAAAGTCTGATTCTTTTTTGTACAGCAAAATAACTGTTTGGACATGTATACATATATCATATTTAACTTATACTTTAACGTATTTAATATGTATTGGTCAACCTGTCATTAGGGGAAGGGGTGCAGTGAAGGAGGGGAAAAGTTGGAGCAAAAGGTTTTGCAGTTGTCAATGCTGTAAAATTACCTATGCATATATCTTGTAAATCAAAAAGCTATAATAATAAAAAAAAGTAATAGACTAGTTGATCAGTGGAATAGGTTAGGTTTACAGGATAGAATAGTCAATAACTTTAATAATCTAGTGTCTGACAAACCCACAGACCCCAGTTTTTGGGATAAGAATTCACTGTTTGACAAAACCTGCTGGGAAAATTGTAAATTAATATGGTAGAAACTAGGCACTAACCCATACTTAACACTGTACACCAAGATAAGGTTAAAATGGGTTCATGATTTAGGTATAAAGAATGAGATTATAAATGAATTAGAAGAACATAGGATAGTTTACCTCTCAGACCTGTGGAAGAACTAGAGATCTTTATTGATCACAAAATAGAAAATTTTGATTATATCAAATTGAAAGCTTTTGTACAAGCAAAACTAATTGCAGACAAGATTAGAAGGGAGACAATAAACTGGGAAAAGATTTTTACAGTCAAAGGTTCTGATAAAGACCTCATTTCCAAAATATATGGAGAATTGCTTCTAATTTATAAGAAATCAAGCCAATCTCCAATTGATAAATGGTCAAAGGATACGAACAGACAATTCTCGGAATAAAGAAATTGAAACTATTTCTAGCCAAATGAACAGATGCTCCAAGTTATTACTAATCAGAGAAGTGCGAATTAAGACAACTCTGAGATACCACTACACAACTGTCAGATTGGCTAGGATGACAGGAAAAGATAATGCCAAATGTTGGAGGGGATGTGGGAAAACAGGGACACTGATACATTGTTGGTGGAATTGTGAATACATCCATATATTAGATGGTAGAAGGAAAGTAAGAGTAAAGAAATGATTAAAAGCTTCAAGTAATTATGTGTTTTGATTTGCTTATATTTGATGCATTGACTATTGACATTGTCAGATATTGCAACAGCAAAGAACAATCAGGTTTCATTTTCGGCCCAGATGTATCTTAGTAGACTATGTTATTAGTTGCTGGATATTTGTCTCATCTGATTACATTTCTATAACTAGATCTGTGTGACCACTTATAAGGATAGTATAAGATTTAATGATTTAATTAAAATTCAATTGAACTTTCCTTTCACCTGAAATCTTTCCTGTGTATAGAAAATAAAAGTTTGTGTGTGTATGTAAAAAAAATAAAGAAAAAAAATTATGTGAAAGAAGAGTATTTTTACCTGGAAATCTCATAGAATGTGAGGAGATGATGTTTTCTGATGAGTTTTAAGAAAGGAAGAGCTGTGTTCAGTTGTGTTTGACTCTTTGTGACCCCCATTTCGGGTTTTCTTGGTAAAGATACTGGAGTGTTTTGCCATTTCTTTTTCCAGCCCATTTTTGCAGATGAAGTAACTAAGGTAACCATAGTTAAGTAATTTAAACAGGGTCATTTAGCTAGTAACTTAAGTGTCTGAGGTCAGATTTGAAGTCATGAAGTCTTTCTAATGCCAAGCCCAGTGTTCTATCCACTGTGCCACAAGTTGTTTAAGGAAGACTAGTACTTTTGGAATTGGATTTGTTGAACCCTTTTTCAGGTCTGCTCAGGTACCTTTGGTGTCCACTAGGCACACAATTTAAACCTATGGCTCTAAGAAGTAGTAGCATAAGCAACAATATACCACAGCAAACCATCTCAATAGATGGACCAATCCAGGTCAAGGTCCAGGTCAAGGACTGATGTTTTGAGTTCAGTGGAACTCAAAACATCAGTCAGTTTGAGAGCTATCTACTTTAAGAATATGAAGACTTCTTCCCAGTGGTTTGCACAGATGACAACAATTTGTTCCAATGACTTTGAAGGCAGCTAAAATAGGTGCTATGGAGTACTCAGAGCTTGGCCAGGTATTAAAGACTCCAAGGTTATCCAGTGTATCCTGGGCCATTGCCAGTCATCCTAACTATTGTATTATCATTAGACTTCAATGATGCTGGGACAGAGTGAGGCTAATGACTTTGTACAACTCACTTAAATTCAAATCTCAAATAAGTCAAGATATCACTTTGCTGGTCCTCTTCAAAAATGAAGGACAAACAACAACTTCAATAACAAAAAGGAGGAGAGGGATTTCAACTGATGGAAGGGAGGAATGAAAGAAAGGAGTCCATTTTAGGACTAGAGATGGTGGAAGCAAAAATAGGGAGGTGGCTGAAGACAGGATAAAAACTGGGAATAGAAACTGATCCAGTTTGACCAAATTACTAAGTAACTGAAGAGAGGTGGTATGAGGTAAAGCTCTTTAGTTAGGTTGGATACATATGGTAGAGGGTTCTGAATATCAGGGTTAATTCAGGAGGGGGGAACAGCTAAATATTTTTGAATAGGATAATTATTTGTGGACTAGCTTATGACCTCCCCTACTAAAATGCTCCTTGAAATTATTTTATTCTAAATTGCGGTACATGAATATTATGGAATATTATTATTCTGTAAGAAATGACCAACAGGATGGTTTCAGAAAGGCCTGAAGAGACTTACATGAACTGATGCTGAGTGAAATGAGCAGGACCAGGAGATCATTATATACTTCAATCACAATACTATATGATGATCAATTCTGATGGACGTGGCCATCTTCAACAATGAAATGAACCAAATCAGTTCCAATGGAGCAGTAATGAATTGAAGCAGCTACATCCAGTGATAGAACTCTGGGAGATGACTATGAACCTCTACATAGAATTCCCAATCCCTCTATTTTTGCCCACCTGCATTTTTTATTTCCTTCACAGACTAATTGGACACTATTTCAAAGTCCGATTCTTTTTGTACAGCAAAATAACTGTTTGGACATGTATACATATATTGTATTTAATTTATACTTTAACATATTTAACATGTATTGGTCAACCTGCCATCTGGGAGAAGGGGTGGGAGGAAAGAGGGGAAAAATGGAACAAAAGGTTTGGCAATTGTCAATGCTATAAAATTACCCATGCATATATCTTGTAAATAAAAGGCTATAATAAAAAAAATACTTAAAAGGAAATTATTTTATTCTTTGATTCATCCAAAGAACCTGATATAGTTCCTTATACTGACTGCTAATATTTGGTGAATAAATAATATAGATTATACAATGGTTTTACATTATAATTCTATTATGGTATATTATTTTATTGCAATCATATTTAGTGTTGTATAACAAAGTCATATAGATGGAATTACATATGCAAATATAATCATTCCATAAAGTAATATTGTTTTACGTTAATAAGATTTTACAGATAATCCTGAGAAGCTGCCACTTAAAATAGTGTTTCCTTGCAAAAATATTCAGATTTAAAAACAACTAATTTTCAAAGGAATTTTAATAATAGCATCAGTTTAGGAGCCAGAACTTGCCTACATTCTCAACAATCTGTACTAAGATTGAATGGCTCCTTTATCATATTACTTAAAAGAGGAAAACTATTCATTGTGAAAAAAATATTTATCATAATATTTTATATGTGCTATACATGTTATTTGTGTTTATGATATATATTATGTGTGCGTGCACAAATAGCATTTAAATGGTGCAGTAGATAGAGTTCTGGGTCTAGAGTCATCTTCATGAATTCAAATTTAACCTCTGACATTAGCTATGAGACCCTAGGTAAGTCACTTAACTATTTGCCTCAGTTTTCTCATTTAGAGAAGGAAATAGTAAACCACAGTATCTTTGCCAAGAAAACTCCAAGTAGAATCAGAGAGTTGAATGTGACTAAAAACAACTGAACAACCACAGCAAAATAGCTGCAGTTGACTTAGAACTGGGGTTGAATATGAGTACTTGTAAAGCTGACTAAATGTGCATAACTCTGTCATCCCATGACAGTTAGAGAAAATATAATTTCAATTAGCTCTTGAATACTTGAAGACAACTATTTAGTCCCTTCTAAGTCTTCTCTTTTCAAAGTTAACTCTTTCCCACCCTCTTATTCATCACCATATCTACAACTTTGCATGTTAATTCCTCAAGGATTTAAATATTGATATTTTAAAGACTGACAAATTTTTGGTTTTTGAAAATTAATAATGAAGTCCTTACTTTTATTTAAAATGAGAAAAGAATCTTCCTTATATAAATATTATCATACTAGATCAAATGCAAAAGTACTTTTATCCAATCCATAAACTTATAACCAGACTAAATCATATCTATACTTCTTTTGCCATATTGATTTTACATATAAGTTTTAGAACCTAAGAATGTGAAGCAAATTTGCTATCCTAACTACTTGATTGCAACAGCAAATAGCATTTTAAGAAAACCCATCTGTTGATACCAGATTGATGCATGGAAGGAACACAGTTCAAATATCTAAAGTTTATAAAAAGAAACTGGGGGAAAGCTATCAGCAGACTCATTGTTCCGCTAATAAAGAAATTAAAATATAAATAAAGCTTTACAAGGTGAGATCACTTGTGAATGTCAGTTTAATAAGTGACAAGGAATAAAGGTCAAAATAGACTTGGTTTTTTGCTTAACAGTAATAATGAATTTGAAGGAATGATTTATACAAAAATGTAATTAGGCTGATGATAATGACATTGTGTGAAAGTGACAGAAAATTTTGATATATTTCTTTAAAATTCTTAAAGTCATTAAAATTGGAATCTATTGTTATATAATATTTCTATTTAAGTTTCATAAATTTACAAGAGAATTGACAGAGCCCAGCAGAAATCGATGACATTAAGGGTTGTTGCTATGGAATTCATCGGGACAGAATGGAGGCATTTGGCCCTTTTTCAGAAGAAGCTGTCTAGGGATTCAGATGCGATCTCCTAATTAGGGTGATGGGAAGTAACTCAGATCCCAGGAAGAACCTAAAGAAGTAAAATTCAAGTTTACCTCTTTACTACCCTGGACTTTTTTCAGTTGAATACTACTGAAATGGCTGAATAACAATAACTGGAATTAATAAGCACTTAAATGCTTGGTGACTTGACTCCATTCCTCATTCAGATGCAGTCACTCAAAAAACATTCATCTACCTATTCACACAGAAAAAATCCAGTGGATCAAGATTGTGGCATGGATCTTGATAAGTAAATCCCCAAGACAGTCAGATCATTGGTGAGCATGGTTTCAGAAGTCATTCCAGATTCTCAATGAACTGGAACATCATGCTTGTGTCATGTTTGAGAAACTGTATCACATTTTGAGTTCCCAAGCCGCCCTGCTACAAAAGGCCATCTTTTTAACATCAAAAAATTTTCACTTATACTCTATGGCTACAAATCAGAATAGTACAATCTCAAAATCAGAATTCTAAGGGACTCAGTATTATGAGTCATACTCATGACAATTTGTGCATGAGAAGTGGACCATCACCACAAATATGCATGAGTGGAGAAAGACATCGGCCATTTATGTTATAAAAGGAAAAGAGAGCAGATTGATAGCCCAAAGGATGTACTGGTATCTACAAAATATTAAAAAAGAAGAAGAAAACAGTGACAACAGAAAAGGGGTTGTTACATCTTAAGCAGATGCTCTATATAAAGTACAGGGACAAGAATTTCATGGATGAGAAGGTATGCTGAGTGAGCTAAAACCTAATCAAGTGAAAGAAGCACAAATACCAAAGTAATTTCAAAATTGGACAGAAATTTGAGAAATGATGCATAGGATTTTTAATGAGGGGAGAAAGAAATCAGAAATTAAGACCATAAAAGAAAAAAAATACTCAGATTAAAGTTCCATTCACAGCAAAAATCAACGAAACCAATACCTCATCATGTACAAAGCACTCCTAAGGAAAAGTCAATTGCCTTTTTATTCCCAATTCTAAGAGCTGAAATATTTTTAAATTAAAAATTATAAATGTGTGTACTTTTTTAAGGGGTAGGAAAATGGACAGGGGAGAATTGCACTCCAGTATTGTAAAACTCATATGGAAATGGGGAGCATCAATTCCAATGGTCTTGTGGTAGAGAGAGCCATCTGTACCCAGAGAGAGGACTATGGGAACTGAATGTGGATCACAACATAGTATTTTCACTTCTGTTGCTGTTTACTTGCATTTTTTTCTTTCTCATTTTTTTTTCCTTTTTGATCTGATTTTTCTTGTGCAACATGATAATTGTGGAAAATATATGTGTGTATATATATATATATATATATATATATATATATATATATATATATATATATATATTATAAGAATTGCACATGTTTAACATATATTGTATTACTTGCCATCTAGAAGAGAGGTGGGGAGAAGGGAGGGAGAAAAAAAAACTTGGAATACAAGTTTTGTCAAGAGTGAATGTTGAAAACTATGCATATGTTTTGAAAATAAAAAAAAAGACTTTTTAAAAAAAGGAAATGGGGAGCCATTAAACAATACTAAAGATTTTTGAAAGCTGCATTTGACTTAGAAAACCACACATTAATTATATTTACTTATTGTTAAATATTCCCTAATTATTTTACTACAACCTAAGGATTCTGCATTCCCTAGTGAACTGAGGGCATTCCTTTTCCCACTCCTTCTGGTTCAATTGGGAGGAGAATTTTTGCATATTCCTTATTTCTACTTGCCACTTGATACCATTGCTGTTTCTAGCTCTAAATTGCCATTCCACTTATCTGTTATCTTATATTACCCTTTTAGACATTGTCAGAACTTTGTCAATGACTTTGACAGCTAACTCAAGGTCTGCCTTTATTATCTTCTTCCACTCTTGTCTTCCCATCTTCTTTCTGGGACTTCAAAATATACATGTATCATGAGAACTCATGACAATAATTGGATAAAACACATTTCCTCAGCCCTGGACACTAATTATTTTCTTTCCCTCTACTCCCAACTTGAGCTTCAGACTAGTTTCATCATAAAACTTATCATTTCTTTGATTTCCACTACCTCTAATGCTTAGAAATTTGAAATTCTACATTCTGACCACCAGCTGTTACTTTCATACCTTCTACTTTCTACTAAGACTTAGCTTCTTCTTTACTCTTCCTATCTATCATATAAATCCACTAACCTATTCCTCTTTTTCCTGTTCACCTCCTCCATACTAGTTTCTCTTGCCTCCTTGCTCAGACTATGCTTTGTCATTGGAAAATCTACTATCTTTGATCTCCTGATTTGCTGAACCTCATGCTGCTTTACTATTACCATCTGAGTTCCCTGTTCCATTTTGTAGGTTGAAATAAAAATCTAGTGCTACTGAAGAAAGTTGGGAAATAGAACTAATTTCTTCCACTAGCTCTTAAATCTTCTCAAATACACTAATATGAAGCAATTAAGCATAGGACTCTACAAGTGTAACAAAACCATGCTAGAACTTCCTTCTCTCTCCAAAAATCCCAATATCCTTGATAAATAAACTTTATCATACTGTGACATCTCCACTTTTGGAAAGCATTAACAAATAAGGTTGAAAAGTGGACTAATATTTTAATATATCCTGAATTAACAATCTCTTTGTAGCATTTTTGACTACCCCCCCATCAATAGCAACAAAAATTATCATCCAAGTCCCCATACTCTCCAAGTTCTCCTTCTATATCTCTACTGCTTCCTGTCCATCTCTTGATTTCTCAAGTTTGGTGGTCTCTAAGCAAAGATGTGCTGGCTAATAACCAGCAATTTGGGAAAAGAGAATGTTGGAAATGTGCATATGACATCCTTTAAAATTTAACCTCCTTTATTAACATATTCTCCATCATTTTCTTAAGTCTAGATAGGAAACAAAGCAATAAATCAAGTTCTATGATAGCGTGTAATTTTTTTTGTGATTTCCAAGACATAAATGCTTACACTGAGAATATAATAATTATATCTCACAAGCTAGTATGAGCTGGTTCCAATATACCGACTGTCTCCAAGATCCTGTTCTTGTCCCATTTCACTATCCTTTAGTAAGCCCACAACAACTGCTTTCATTTTGTAACTAAACTTATCATTTCTTCCAGTGCCTAGCGTGATACTCTGCACACTCATTGACTTTAAAATTCATAGGGAAACTCCTTGAAACTTCAGTGGCATTGCACAGAAATTGTGTTTGGATAGGCCAAAGAAAATTCACCGTGCAATTGTCTGGGATTTAGATAGACTAGGAAAAACACATTCCTGGAATAGTTTATTAATTATCATGTTGGTTTAAAACCTGAATCATTTAAGAAATTGGAGCAAGGATGATTTCCAGTAAAAATGGAAAAAAAACTGCATGAACAGGAGGAAAAGAAAAGCCTTGCATTCAGCAACTTTCTAGGTCTCCTCCTTTTCCCCTTTATCCAAAAGAAGATGTTGTGAACGTCAAAGAGTTCAAAAGATGTGATATTTCCCATCATCCTATTCTTATCCCAACAGTGATCCTAGAAAGCTGATGGCAGTGTTTGCATTGGTTGCAAAGGATAGAATGGATCTAGTTTCACAACTTCAGAAGAAGCCCATAAATGAAACTCCATCATGTTTATGGAGATTCTTGAGCTCCCCCCAAACAAGATAAAAAGAATTTCAAAAAGCCTTTGCTTTGAATCATCCCTTTCTACATGTGCTCTCTAAGTTTACTCTCTCTTTCATATGCCCTCTATATGTATTTGTGTGAAAGAGATTGTCACAGAGCTTGTCAAGAATATTTTGTGCCACCTGTTTTTATAGTACCACTTTGGTAATAAAGTTGTACTTTCCTTTCCTAAAACTTCTTTAGGTCTGGCTGATTGATTGCAATGAATTTTAACTGACAATATTGGGAAATGGTACAAATCTATGGAATTAAAGATTCACCCTGGGACCTGAGACTGGTCTCTGAGAATGGAAGTTGGGATAAGGATTATCAAAGTTTATATGGCTGATATATCTCCATTTCTGTATTTATGTCCTCATCATCCCTATCTCTATTGCACCTATCATTATCTAACCTTATATACAAATACAAGCATATTTGTATAAATAAATATATACCTATATGTTATAATCATTATGTACATTGTTTTCTTGGCTCTGCTTTCTTCATTTTGTATCAATTCATTTAAGTCTTTCCATGTTTCTTATATTTATTGTTTCTTGGAACACAGTAATATTCCACTGCATGAATGAATGATAATTTGTTCATCCATTTCCCATTTGAGGGGCATTTACTTTGTTTCCGATCCTTTACTATCAAGAAAAGTATTGCTATTATTGGTGTATAGAGGGACTTTCTTTTTTTTAAAAATTAAATTAAATTAAAATTAATTAAACTCTGACTTCCTTGGGTTTAATGCATAGTAGTGAAATTTCTGGATTAAAGGGGACAGACATTTTAGTTACTTGGTTATTATAATCAAATTGCATTCCAAAATGTTTATACTGATTCACAGTTCCTTCAACAATATGCCAGTTTGCCTGCCTTTCCACAAACCCTTAAATACTGTTACCCTATTTTGTCATCTTTGACAATTTTGTTGGGTGTGAGGTAAAACCTCAATGTTATTTTGAATTGCATTTACTTTATAATTAGTGATTTGGAGCGTTTGGTTTGCAATTATTCTTGAGAGCTGTTTGTTCATATTCTTTGAGTACTTATGGAAGAATAACTTTTGATCTGATATACTTGTATTAATTTTCTTAAAGAAGTTTTTCCCATTTGATCATCTCTTTTCTTTCTTATTCTAAATACTTTAATTTGTTTGCAAGAGCTTTCCAGTTTCATTTAATCAACATTACGTTTTCTTTTGTAACAGCCTCAATCTCATATATGGTTAAGACTACATTGCTTATCCAGAGATATGAAATGCATATGATCTGCTTTTATAATTGTTTTAATGGTATGACTTTTAACATTCAGGTCACGTATCCATTTTGAATTTATTATGGAATATGATATAAAATGTTGGTCTAAACCTAATTGCTCCACATTTTAAATATAGGAATAAAATGAAAACTTTTGCCTCCAACTCAGACTTATCTTTCTGAATTTCTTTTGAGATAGCTGTGAATACGCCATAGTGCAATGAAGTTTTTAATCTAGGTATAGAAATATTTTGTAGAGAAACCTTTGCATGTTGTCACATCTCGGTATATCTCAGGAGATTTCAGAATAATTTATATTGTCTGAACACCAAAATATTTTTTCCTCACATCTAAAATGTTGATATTCTCAAGTAAAAAGTATTGATTTTTTGGGTAGGAAGGAGAGGAGTATTTTTGCTTTGGTCCAGTGCTATGCCTGCCTTAACATATATAGGTTTTTCTTCACTTTGTAAATGCACTTTATCACAATGGTGCCTTGGGTCATGGATATTAGGATTTTAAGTATATTAACCTCAATGCTGGAGCTTAATATATCAGCATATTTCTTTGGCATATCAGCAGATTGCATTAAGAGATTTATCCAACTTATCTTTCTGAATCAGACTGAAGTTAAATGTGAAATACCTAGCAAAATTAGAAGGATTCTCAACCTCTCTTCATCTGCAGTGATGGAATATGATTAGGAAGACCAAGGTATTATGGTAGCAACAATTGGTATAATTTCTCCAAAAATGATATTTGATATAACTGCTCTATAACCAGAATAAGTAAATTAATTTCTATGACTCGTAATTTCATTATTAAAAAGAGAATTATAACATATATATATAAAATCTATTTCAGAGGAATATTATAAAATTACTATAAGAATGTATAGGAAATGTTTTGCCAACAATATATTGCTATTAAAATGTCAATTACTATTGACTCATCCATACTTTTGCTGTGTTTTAGAAGCTACATCAGTTCTGCCTTTACACTAAGTATATTACATATATTCTAATGATATTTATGGTCTTCTTGATATAGTACTTCAAATCTATTTAGCATTATGAAGTACTTAATAAAGAAAATTTCTTTTGCTGGAATTGAAAACCAAAATTGGGTTCATATATTTTCATATTTCTTGTTTTGCTAAATTCCTTTCACTGCAAAGTAAAACTGAATACATGTACTGTAATGTTCTCTTCTCTAAAGTGTAATCGTTCTCTGGGAGCAGGTTTCTTGGGGGACTTCTGGAGGCAGCCTTAGTTTCAGTTCAGAATAATCACTCCAAATGCAGCTGGGGATTAAATTCCAAATCCTTTATTTTCTCTTCCAAAATCTTATCTCCACTTGGGGTTTGGCTAATTTTTTGGAGGCCTTCCTCTCTTCTTGGTTCCCCAGAGCTCTTTCCATTAGTCCTTTGTCTCTTCCAGCTTCAGTCTCTCATCTTCCCAATGTCTCCAGCCAGCACAAAGGTGGAAGTTGGAATGAATCTTCTCCATCTCGGAGAATGAGATTGTGGGTTTCTGTGGGTTTGGCCCTGAGAGCTTCTTGCTTATATTTCTGCCTGACTTGTGAATCTCCTCGACTTGTGAATTTCCTGGAAGTCCAAGAGTAGGTTTGTCCTTTAGTGGGCTCCTCCTTATATATGCTCTCTAATGGTGTGAAGTCTAATGTGTGAATTAATATGTGAACTCCTTTAAAGGTGTGAACTAAGTACATAAGCATTTGTACCTTGATTCAAGTTCTGGCCCATAACAATGTACAAAATACATGAGACTATGTTAAAGGATGTTTTTGTTTTTCTTTTTTTAAACGACCACATGCACAAAGTACATTATATAGCTACCTCCCTATTTTAAGACCTTTAAGATGACTTGAAAATTTAATGGTGCTTATTAAGTCCTAGATGTTTTTAATCATTGCAAATTTATAATTATCAGCTAAGAAAAGTGGAATTGTAGTAATTTTTCAGAGACTAACAATTTCAGAGAACTAGTGACTGTTCTCTAAATGTCTATGTAAATAGACATCTATTTCCACCAAAATATAAAGGATTATGATCATTACTGTTTATTATGTTTTCATAAAGATAGACATTGTTTTTCTTCCATTGATGATCCCTAATTTTGAATTGCTGCAATTTTTTTTTTGCAGACAAAGATAATTATTTGGTTTATGTAAATAAAAAATCATTTCTGCAGCATATTCAAGTGATGGCCTTAAAACTTGAAAAATATTCTTATATTTCTTGAATGAATATTAATGCCATTGAAAACTATAATAAGAAATTACAAACATTTTAGAGAATTGTTTTTATTTTCTTTTAAGATAGCTCATCTGATAGATTTGTAGCTCTCTATTTTATGGAAATAAGTTAGAAGCTAGTGATTATTCACTTAAAAAAAACACATCCAGAATAACTGAAAGGAAACAAGTATTCTTTCAGACACAGGTGTAAGTTGTTCATGACCTTAGGAAGTATTCCAGGTGACAGACAGCTGAGATACTTCAGTAGATGTTGCAACAAGCATTTATTTGTAAACTAAAAGTCTACAGTCAGAGAAACAAGGGGAGGGGAGGAAAATAAGTAGAATTAGGCTAGAAATATAGGATAAAGTTGGGCTATGAAAAATATTTATTTTGCATATTTAATCCCAGAGGTAATAGAAAGCCACAAGAGATTATTATATCAGTCAGATGACATGCTTTAGGAAATCACTGTGGTGACTGTATGGAGAATGGATTGGAGTAAGTAGATACTTGAAGAGAGACGGTCAGGAGACTATTGTGATTGTCCACCTACAAATGGATACATATGTGAGGAAAAGGCATATATACAAGAAAGGTTGTAAAGAAAAAAGTGACCAAATTTGGCAACTGACTGGGTATGGAAAGGTGAGTGAAAGTAAGGAATTGAGCACAACTCTAAAGTTATGAGCATCTGATAAGTAGTATCTATCTAAAACTATCAGCAAGCATTATTTGTAATGGAGATAAGCTAGAAACATGCTCAGTAAAATCAGAGTGAAAACAGGATGCCCATTATCACTATAATTATTCAATATTATACTAGAAATATTAACTTTAGTAATAAAAGATGAAAAAAATGGAAGAAATTAGAGTTGGCAATGACAAAACAACACTATCACTCTTTACAGGTATCATGGTATATTTAGAGAATCAATTTTAAAAACTACTTGAAGCAATTAACAACTTTAGCAAAGTCACAGGATATAAAATAAATCCACCTAAATCAACATTATTACAACAAAAATCCAACAGCAAGATATAGAAAGAAAAATTTTATTTAAAATAGCTGTAGATAATATAAAATATTTGGGTGATATCTGCCAAGACAAACTCAAGAACTATATGAACACAATTTTGAAATACTTTTCACACAAATTTCTAAATAATTGGAAAAATGTCAATTGCTCGTGGGTAGGCTGAGCTAATATAATAAAAATCACAATTCTACCTAAATTAATATATTTATTCACTGCCAAAACAAACTGCCAAAATTTTTTACAGAACCAGAAAACAATAATAAAATTCATTTGGAAGAAGAAAAGGTCAAGAATATCAAGATAATTAATGAAAACAATGCAAAGGAAGGTGAATTACTATACAAGACCTAAAACTGGACTATAAAGCAGCAGTCATCAAAACCATGTGGTACTGGCTAAGAAATAAGAATGATAGATCAGTGAGAAAGATTAAGTACACAGGACACAATGGTCAAGAACTATAGTAAACTATTTGATAAATTAGACTGGAGCTTCTCTGATAAGAACTCACTATCTAACAAAAAGGAATTTATGACCAAACAGGAAATAGAGAATATTATGAAATACAAAATCAATTATTTTGATTACATTAAATTTAGAAGTTTTTGCACAAACAAACAAAACCAAATAAAGCCAACATAAAAAGGGAATCAAAAAGCTAGGCAACACTTTTTTACAACAAGGGATAGTCTAACTGTCAGATTTGTGGAGAAAAGAATTTATAGCCAAAAAAAACCTAGAGAACAAAACGGAAAATGGATAATTTTTATTACATTAAATTAAAAAGCTTTTGCACAAACAAAACCATTGTGGCCAACATTAGAAGGGAAGCAGAAAGCTGGAAAACAATTTTTACAGCCATTGTTTCTGATTAAAGTCTTATTTATAAATTATATAGAGAACTGAGTCAAACTTATAAGAATACAAGTCATTCCCCAATTGATAAATGGCCAAAGGATATGAATAAAAAATTTCAGATGAAAAAATTAACACCAATCCATTAGTGAACCATCTTCTCCAACATTAAATTGGAAAGGAAAGGGAGTTGGGATGAATGTCTTTATTTTTTCCAATAAAATACTACTAAAAAAGAATAGTGAAAGGGTTGTATAAGTAATTTGAGGAGAGTAAAGATTTGAAACAGAAACTTTAGGTAATGATATAGAGTTTTGATAATGTATGGGATGGGTGCTAGATCCCCTTTCCCAAATTAACTAGATTCATCTTCAGGAACAAAGAAAAAACATTTATTTAATCCCTGCAGAGAGAGGCCCAACATACCTGAGAGCCATCCCAACTCCTGCCATGTGCTCATGGAATCTGGCCAGCTTCTGGAATTGTCCAAGATTTAAAAGCAAAGAAAAATTTTCATTGGATAGACTAAAAGGACATAACCATCCTTGACCAATGGTCATCAATGTTGTCTGCCTTCCACAGGTCACATTCTGCAATTTCACTAAATTCCTGCATCCCAGGGTTCAAGGTTCATCCTTCCAGAGATCATGTGACCTCCCCTCCAGGGTCCCTCGGGGACCCAGAGTCCAAAGCCCAATCTCCCAGCTCTGGGAATAGGTATCATGTGATTTAATACTAAGAAATAATTCATCCAATTAGTCCCATTCAATAATAGAAGATTAAAATAATTGTGACATAGTAATGAGAAGCCAGTCAGATTAGATAAACAAATCTGAAGTATATACAGTATACTTCTTCCAGTGAATAAGCAGTTGGCATAATCCTGTGTTGAGTTGGAAAAAGATAATTGATGATAGAATAGGGGAAATAAGAATTTCAAAGCAAAAGACTTTTGCAAGGTTAAATTGGTTAGGATCGATTTTGAAAGGATGTCATGGAAGACAGAGAACAAAGGCAGAAAGGAAGGAGTGTTCAGAACTTGCAAAAAGAAGAGAGAATAGTTTTTAAAAGGGACAATCACAATAAGAGATAGAAGGATAAGAGATTGTGGTTAATGAGAAATTTTGGTGGGTGATGCTAAACTCAAAATTAATCTATTATTGTTCATTTATGATTTACTTTCTGCTGAATCTATACATCTATTTGAATTGAGAAATTTTTCTAGCACAAAATTCTAGAAGTAAATCATAATGTTGATCCTAATCTATAAGAGATACCTGGTAACAGAATTAACAATTTTCAAGTATGATTTTGTAAAAATTACCGAAGAAATAGGGATAGGGCTTATATTTGTGATTTTATTGGCAAAAGGAACTCTCAAATGAGGAATGCAAGAAGGAACCAATGCAGGTAGGGACATTGATAATTTACAATTTTAAAGAGTTACATAGAGTAGCAGGGTCAAATATGTGACTCACTAGACATATGGCAGCCCATAATACATGTAAGTGTAGCCTGAGCCAGATTAAAATGTAATTAGAAAATATTTAGCAAAATAAAAAATACAACATAATAAAATGCTGCAATAATATAATATAATCAATAACCAAGGTTTCATTGTAACTTGGAAGCAGATCATTTAACTCTTAGAAACATTACAGTACACGTCTCCTTGGTTCTCTAAGGAAGAAAAATTAGAGTCAGATAAGTGGAAACTAGTGGGAGAGTGCCTAATTAAATATTATAATGATAATGGTCCTGCTTCAATTCCTGAAGAAACATTCTATATATACAACATAATACAATTGGCTTTAAGGAATTACATAAGTATTAGAATAAGGAAAAAGGAGAAAGAGCAAGAGGGGGATGGTATTGACAAAATAGCTGAAAAGCATGAAGAACTGGTCAGTAAGTTTTACTTTCTAGTTTTTATTTATTTTTATTAAAGTTTTTTTTAACATATTCATGGGTAGGTTTTCCACCAATGACCCTTGCAAAATCTTTTGTTCGAAATTTTCCCCTCCTTCCCCCAACCCTTTCCCCTAGCCCATAGGTACTCCATGTTAAATATGTTAAAATACACGTTAAATCCAATATATGTATACATATTTATACAGTTATCTTGTTGCATAAGAAAAATCAGATCAAGAAGGAAGAAAAATAAAAACTGAAAAAGAAAACAAAATGCAAGCAAATAACAAGAGAGAGAGTAAGAATGCTATGTTGTGTTCCACACTCTGTTTCCATGGTTCTCTTTCTGGATGTAGATGGTTCTTTTCATCACTGAACAAGTGGAGCTGGTTTGAATCCTCTCATTGTTGAAGAGATCCACGTTCATCAAAATTGATCATCATATAGTCTTGTTGCCATGTATGATGATGTCCTGGTTCTGCTCACTTCACTCAGCATTAGTTCATGTAGGTCTCTCCAAGCCTCTCTGAAATCATCCTGCTGATTGTTACTTACAGAATAATTTTCCATAGTATTCATATACCATAATTTATCAAGCCATTCTCCAATTGATAAGGCATCCACTCAGTTTTCAGTTTCTTGTCATTACAAAAGGGCTGCCACAAACATTTTTTTTGCACATGTGGGTCCCTTTCCCTGCTTTAAGATCTCTAAGTTGTAACACTTCTGGATCAAAGGGACTGCACAGTTTGATAACTTTTTGAGCATAGTTCCAAACTGAGCTCCAGAATAGCTGGATCCGTTCACAGGTCCACCAACAATGTATCAGTGTCCTAGTTTTCCCACATCCCCTCCAACAATGGTCATTATTATTTCCTCTCATCTTAGCCAATCTGAGAAGTGTGTAATGGTACCTCAGAGTTGCCTTCATTTGAATTTCTCTGATCAATAGTGATTTAGAGCATTTTTCATATTAGAAATTGCTTTAATTTCTTCATCTAAAAATTGTCAGTTTCTTTTCATATCTCAATTGTCATTTCATATCTTAATTGGAGAATGGCTTGTATTCTTAAAAATTCTCTGCATATTTTCTAAATGAAACCTTTATTAGAACCCTTGGATATAAAAAAAATTCCCCCAGTTTTCTGTTTTCCTTATAATCTTGGCTACGTTGGTTTTGTTTATATAAAACTTTTTTAATTTAACATAATCAAAATTATGAACTTTGCATTTCATAATATTCTTTAATTCTTTTTTTGGCCATAAATTCCTTCCTTCTCCACAGATATGGCAGATAAACTATCCCTTGTTTTCCTAATTTTCTTATTATGATATAATTTTCTTAGTATGACCTTTTATGTCAAAATCATAAACCCATTTCAACCTTATCTTGGCATTTATAGAGTGTCAGATGTTAGTTAATGCCTAGTTTCTGCCATGCTATTTTTCATTTTTCTCAGCAATTCTTGTCAAATAATGAGTTCTTATTCCAAAAGCTGGAGTTTTTGGCTTTATCAACACTAGATTACTATAGCCCTTAAGTATTGTGTCTTGTGAACCTAACTTATTCCATTGATTACTCTATTTCTTAGCCAATATCAAATAGTTTTGATAACTGCTGCTTTATAATATAGTTTTGGGTCTGGTACAATTGGGCCACCTTCATTTGCATTTTTTAAAATTAATTCCCTTGAAATTCTTGACCATTTTTCCAGATGTGTTTTATTATTTTTTCTAGTTCTGTAAAATTAATTTCTTGGCAGTTTGACTCCCATGGCACTGAATAAGTAGATTAATTTAGGTAAAATTGTCATTTTAATTATATTTTATTTATATTTAATTATATTAGTAGTTGATTGTTAGGTGCCATTCTCGCACCTAACTGATGCTAATAAATACTTATTCCTAGGCCTTATCAGAGAAAAATCTGGTAAATATAATATCTTACCTCTGTTTTGAGGTCTCCAGAATCCTCCAGCTGCTATCTCATATGGAAGCAGTTTAAGCACAACAGAGCACCCGAGAGTTTTGGCAACCAATCTTAAGACTTTATTCATGTGATTTATACCCACTCTATTACCATCTGCACTATCTTGGTACTGCTCTTCCAGGCCAAGCTCTAGATGATAAAGAGATGGAGTCCTTCCTGCCCTGAGCTTTTATGGGGTCTATGAGGTCACAGACACAAGCCAATAGATGGTTACATCCTGAATTTGACAAGATTTCAGAGTGAGATTTTAAGATTCCCGCTATGGCTGGAGGTACCACCCATGAAGGAGGTCTCTAAGTACTCAACTCCAATCACATCTGGGGACCTCAGAAACCATTGACCTTCTTACATCTCAACTGCGCTTGCCTGACCTTTCTAATGGACCCTTAAGAGTTGATATTCTTCCAATTGTTTAAATCTAACTTTATTTATGTGGAAAGTGTTTTGTCATTGTGTTCACAGAGTTTCTGATATTGTCTTGACAGGTAGAC
Source organism: Sminthopsis crassicaudata (assembly GCF_048593235.1). Taxonomy (NCBI): domain Eukaryota; kingdom Metazoa; phylum Chordata; class Mammalia; order Dasyuromorphia; family Dasyuridae; genus Sminthopsis; species Sminthopsis crassicaudata. The sequence goes on along the minus strand of NC_133617.1, from coordinate 174,321,237 downwards.
TCCCTAACTACAGTTATTTTAAATGCAGTTTCTCTTTGTGTCCATTGCTGCTGGACTTTGTTGATAACATAGAAATGCTAATGATTTTGAATGGATTTATTTTGTATCCTCGATTTTTTGCTAAAGTTGTTAATGTTTCTAGTAAATTTTAGTTGATTGTGTAGGCTTCTCTAAGTTTACCATCTTATCATCTGCAGAGAGTGAGAATTTTGTTTCCTTGTTGCTTACTCTAATTCTTAATTTTTTTCTTCTCTTATTACAAAAGCTAATATTTCTAATACAACATTGAATAATAATGGTGATAGTGGGTAACCTTGCTTCACTCTGATTTTATTTGGAATGCTTCTAGTTTATCGCCATTACATATGATGCTTGCAGATGGTTTTAGATGCTGCTGATCATTTTAAGTAAAACATTTATTTCTGTTTTTAATAGGAATGGGTATTGGATTTTGTCAAATGCTTTTTGTGCATCTATTGAGATAATCATGATTTCTGTTAGTTTGATTACTGATATAATCAATTGTGCTAATAGTTTTTCTAATATTGAACTAGCCCTATATTCCTGATAAAAATCCTACTTGGTCATAGACATAGACTGTCTTCTGGAATGTTCTGATGCTGTAAAATATGGTTAGAATTAGTAGATTGAGGAATTTGGAGAGGTTTGAGGGAGAGTTTGGTTGAGTTCCTGCCCTAACTTTGCCATTTTGGCAATTTTCTTTTTTTTTTTTTTTTTTTTTTTTTGAATTTTATAATTTATTTTTTTTTAATTTTTTTTTATTATATATATATATATTTTTTTATAATATTATCCCTTGTATTCATTTTTCCAAATTACCCCCCCTCCCTTATTCCCTCCCCCCGATGACAGGCAATACCATACATTTTACATGTGTTACAATATAGTCTAAGTACAATACATGTGTGTGAATATCATTTTCTTGTTGCACAATAAACATTAGAATCCGAAGGTACATGCAACCTGGGCAGACAGATATTAGTGCTAACAATTTACATTCCCCTCCCAGTGTTTCTTCTCTGGGTGTATCTACCTCTGTCCATCATTGATCAACTGGAAGTGAGTTGGATCTTCTTTATGTTGAAGATTTCCACTTCCATCAGAATACATCCTCATACAGTATTGTTGTTGAAGTGTATAGTGATCTTCTGGTTCTGCTCATTTCACTCAGCATCAGTTGATTTAAGTCTCTCCAACCCTCTCTGTATTCCTCCTGCTGGTCATTTCTTACTGAGCAATAATATTCCATAACTTTCATATACCACAATTTACCCAACCATTCTCCAACTGATGGACATCCATTCATCTTCCAGTTTCTAGCTACAACAAAAAGAGCTGCCACAAACATTTTGGCACATATATGTCTCTTTCCGCTCTTTAGTATTTCTTTGGGATATAATCCCAGTAGTAGCGCTGCTGGGTCAAAGGGTATGCACAGTTTGATAACTTTTTGGGCATAATTCCAGATTGCTCTCCAGAATGGCTGGATTCTTTCACAACTCCACCAGCAATGTATTAGTGTCCCAATTTCCCCACATCCCCTCCAACATTTGTCATTATTTGTTCCTGTCATCTTAGCCAATCTGACAGGTGTGTAGTGGTATCTCAGAGTGGTCTTAATTTGCATTTCTCTGATCAGTAGTGATTTGGAACACTCTTTCATGTGAGTGGATATAGTTTCAATTTCTTCCTCTGAGAATTGTCTATTCATATCCTTTGACCATTTATCAATTGGAGAATGGTTTGGTTTCTTATAAATTATGGTCAGTTCTCTATATATTTTGGAAATGAGACCTTTGTCAGAACCTTTGTTTTTAAAAATATTTTCCCAATTTGTTACTTCCCTTCTAATCTTGTTTGCATTAGTATTATTTGTACAGAAACTTTTTAGTTTGATGTAATCAAAATCTTCTATTTTGTGATCAATAATGATCTCTAGTTCTCCTCTGGTCATAAATTCCTTCCTCCTCCACAAGTCTGAGAGGTAGATTATCCTCTGTTCCTCTAATCTATTTATTATCTCCCTCTTTATGTCTAAATCATGGACCCATTTTGATCTTATCTTGGTATATGGTGTTAAGTGTGGATCCATATCTAATTTCTGCCATACTAATTTCCAGTTTTCCCAACAGTTTTTTCCGAATAATGAATTTTTATCCCTAATGTTGGAATCTTTGGGTTTGTCAAAGATTAGATTGCTATAGATGTACCCTTTTTTGTCCTTTGTATCTAATCTGTTCCACTGATCTACCGGTCTATTTCTTATTGGCAATTTTCTTGACAAAAATATTGGAATGCTTTGCCATTTCCTTCTCCAGCTCATTTTACAGATGATTAAACTGAGGCAATCAGGGATAAGTTACTTGCTCAGAATCACATAGCTAGTAAGTCCCCATAGCTAGTAAGTATCTGAGGACAGATTTGAACTCAAGTTTTTCTGATTCCACAGCCAGCACTCCTTTATCCATTGTACCATCTAGCTGTCTTAGTGGTTATATTATGTCATTCAATAATAATCGTTCTTGCTTAAATAAAACTTAAAATTCACAAAACATTTTTCTCATAACAACTCTGGGAGATGGTTAGTAATAATATTTTCTCTATTTTACAACAGCATCTCAGAGATGGACTTGTCAAATCTCTTGTTCTGTGTTCTATTGTCTTTAATACCTTCAAGTTCAAATGTCATGATTCTATCAGTGACACTGTAATCAATATATGAGCATACATATAAATAACATTGAGATGGAATCACAAAAGTACAAGATTTAATGAAATAGCTTGTCTAGTCATTAATAGAAATATGTATTGAACTTAGGTAGCACAGTGGATAGAGTGCTGGGTCTGGAGTCAGGAAAATTCTTCTGAATTAAAATCCAACCTCAAGGAATTTTAACTAGCTATGTGACCCTGGGCAAGTCATTTAACCCTGTTCCACTCATTTTTCTCATCTGTCAAATGAGTTGGAAAAAGAAATAAAAAAATCACAAAAGTCATGAGGAAGAGTTGAATACAACTGAAACAAAGTACAAACATGAATACTCTTTGAAGTTAAATGTATCTTTCTTTAAAGAAGTGGTCAAATTTGTAATCTCAGCATGAACTCAGTCCTTGAAGCTAGTAGAAGCTTAACAGATATTTACTGAATGTTGCAAAAGACTAGAGATATATTCAAAGATGCTTTTGTTAGTTGAGGTTCTGTTGTCTGAGCACTATGCTTCTGATTACATATATTTTAAATTTAATTGAAAGAATTGCTAAAAGAAAAAAAGTATGAGGTTTTGAGTTCCATTTGAGATGTTTCACTGACATCAGAATTTTGTTAGCTTTTTAGTAATCTTTATTAAATTTAGAAGTAGGATAGTTAATCTTGTAGTTGCCTAGCACAGGGAAAATAGGTTAAGTTCAACATGACTTATAGTCAAATTGTAGTAGTAGAATCTACTCGTGTTTAAATCCCAATGGGAGATTCCTCTTCCACAATACATGCTATATATTTTTTAATACTGAATATGGTTTCTTATAAAATGAAAGTGCCTCATGAATTATTAACCTTTTCCTGGCGCATTTTTCTTTCAATGAACATTCTAGTTAGGAGAAAGGATAGGGTTATTCATGGAAAGAATGAGTATCAAAAGGAAACAATCACTTTCAATCTCATCTGGATAATTAAATAACCAATGATTTTGGTCCTTTGTTTAACAATATAAGTGAAATTACTTCAGGCTAACCACACAATTTCCCATTTAGCATCATTAGACTGTGGTGATAAATGTTAGGTTAGAAAATTTTCTCTTTCTCCTGGCAGTTATCCTGAGAGGAAATTACATGCAAATTTGGATTTCCCCATCTTAGCACATATCAAGAGAATTTTTTTCATCCTTTAGGAAGTTTTCAAAATACCCTCAGGATTGGGGGGAAATGCAAACTTTCATTATTTGGAAGTCAGAGTTGTGCAATTTCACTGGTACTCTATTAATGACACCACCAAAAATAGTCAGAACTCACTCATGAAGGAAAATATGAACTCTTCAGTTCTTTCTAGTGGAGGGTGGAGGAGGAAAACAGGGAGGGGAGTGAGAAATGAGTGGATTTCCTAGTGCAGTCACTCTGAAAAAGGGAAGGTCTTCATAAGACCAACACAAAGGATAAATTCTCTCTTAAAAGTAGGAGTGGGATTAAATGACACTAAGACTAGGTGATGAAAACATGGATGAAAAATAATCATGACAAAGAGGGAAGTGAATGTGGCTAACTAATCAGCATATCATTGAGTCACTCTCAGCAAATGGGATGGGATTAAACATTTGAGATAAAGAGAATTAGGCAGAAGGCCAGCCACATTTAGAAATTTGGTTGGTAAAAATATCATTTGAGGAATTATGAGAATTAAAATCTACACCACCCCCACATCCCCCACATCTTGGTTTGCTTTCTTGGAAATGTTTCAGACTTCCCTATAATAATCTTCTGTCACCTTTGGAGAGATGTGCAAAGGAATTTAAGAGATACTCCTCAAATGATTCCCAGGATTCATAGTACTGCTGTTTCAGTCATTTCAGTCTTGTCCAGCTCTCCATAATTTCATTTGGGGTTTTCTTGGTAAAGATACTGGTATGGTTTGCTATTTCCTTTTTCAACTCATTTTAGAGATGAGGAAATGGGGTAGAATTTTGGTCTGGCCTGAGTATGCTTGAAAGTTCCCTATTTCTTGAAAGTCTAATATTCAACCTAGTTTTTGCTTATTAAGGAGGATATGGGATTCCCTTAAAAAAATAAAGCTTTTTCAATTAATAGAAATTGATTTTTCTCTTTCACTTACCCTTTCTCCATACCACTAGGAAAAAAGAAAAATCTTTATAAGAAATGTTAAGTATTTCTTATAAAAAAAAAATCCTTGAACAAATCCATTCTTAAAAATACCTACTAACTGCTTCCCAGAATGAATTATCCACCATTTCCATTCTGAGAAGTAGCATGGAATTTTGGTGAGCTGGCTGTGAATCTTATTAGCTCTGAGTTTAAGTCCTACCTTTGGTACATACTGTTTGTGGGGCTCATGGACAAGTAACCTGTAAGACTCCAGGCAACTTGTACTGGTAGAAGGTTATTTCCTCATACAAGAATTCCCTCTATTTATAAAATCACAGGGTCAGTTTCTATCTTCTATCCCATTTATCAAAGTAGAAGTCTTTATCCCTTCTTTGATCCAAATATTAGTTTGGTTCTTACTCACAACTGTAGGTGATATGGAGACCCTAAATATGCAAATTATTACCAGGCTGGTGAAAGAACAGGTAGCAGGAAGAATATAGGGAGATCCTAAGAAAGAAACTCAAGTAATAGACCATTTGAGGATAGTTAAGGTAACGGTTTTCTCACCTTTACGTTACTTTGCTTGTAATCCCACCCTTTGTTTAGGGTAGATGATGCATTGATTCTTAGGGAACATGGATTAGACTAGAGGCAACAAAGTGGACCAATGGGCAGAGTGATGATTGTTACATAATAGTTTAATAAAAACTATTTTTTGACTTTGTAATTTGCTCCTGAATTTATAGCCATGCCTCCGAGCAGGTATCTTTATCAATCCTCCTTTCATCTCTGATTTTTAGGTCCCTTCCATTTGTTTCCTTTCCCCATTAGAATGTAAGCTTCTTGAGGAAGCTTTTTGCTTTTTTGCTGTCATTATTATTGTTGTCCTTTGCTTTCAGAGAGGACCCTGACATTAGAGAGGTGATGCCATGTAATTTAAGTGTACTGGATTTCATTGAGTGAAAGGGCAAAGTAACCAGCACTTTCTCCTCCACAGCCATCTGGATCCGATGATAAAATATGGATCAGTTCAACTGGAGATGATCTAGAATGCAGTGTGTTTTTGTATCCCTAGGATTTAGTGCAGTGCAGGAAACACAGTAAATGATTAATAAGTGCTTTTTGCCTTGCTTTATCTTGTCTACTGCCCAAGACTGATTATTTATAATTACATCCTCATTATATTTTAAATCTACTTAAACTATATACATAAGTTTAAAATTTATAAATAACAATTTGGGACTTAAGATCTGGTAATGAAAATGTATAAAGTCCTAGTTATAACATATAGTCTAAAACTTATAGTAATAAAGATGTTCTTATAAAAGCATAAAGGTGCCATGATGAAAGATATTCCAAAAGATTTAAATTCAAGTATCTAAAAGGAAGCAACTTATGAATCCAAATCAGTCATAATATTTGACCTTCTTGGGTAAAATACACTTGCCATTGTCAAAGAGAGCTAATCATGTTTAGCTAATTGATTTTAAGAACTTTCTATGAATGAACACTAGGAATGGACAACTTTTTAATTCTGCACCTAACATAAGTTCCTGACATCTCATTTAGCAAGACTCATATGATTCGTTAACTTTAAACACTCTTTTTCTAAAATCTAAAAATGAATCAAAGGCACCTTGCATTTGTTATAATCAAATTTCATAAATGCTATTAATCTTCACTAAATAATTTTAAATGTATTGTGAGACACTGATATATCTAATGATATCTCATTTTCCACCTCAGTTATTTAGCAATTAACAGGAAGGAAAAATAAGGGGGAAATGATTAAGGTGAATTTTTTTTTTTGAAAGTGGCTTCTGTAACACAGAAAATCTTACAGCTTTTTTTTTCATTTGTACCAATATACCAATATCATCTTGTGTAAAGTAGAATATATAAGTATTTTATTTTTCTCCTGAATTCATAGTATTGCTTTTTCAAAATTCTATTTATTTCTATAAATGTAGGGAATAACAGAAAATCCTAATATTTCTTTCCTCTTATGAGAAGACTCAAGTAATTACTTGTTTATCAAAGATATGGAAGCAGAGCACATTCTTTTTGGAAATAACTTCCTTCAATAGAAATTTAGAGATTTTTATTTCATTATGTTAAATTGGAATTATTTTAAGAATGATAATTATACAACATCACTCTACTCTTTTTCCAGTAATCTATTTTTACCAAAAGATCAGAAATGGAACATAAAGATTTTAGTAAGATGCATTATGTAGTTAATTAATGCAGATATCAAATACAAATTATGAACAATTAAGTTCTACTTTTAGGATTTCCATTTTTACTTACAGTACTTATATTTACAATATTACCCAATGAGCATTTGTGTTCATTTCAATCCTCAGCAAGATCATTTAGAAATGCATGTATCATCATCAAATTATCTCAACATGCATGTTATTAAACTACCCATCCTATGGGTATACCATAGGATTATACTAGAAAACAAATAAGATGTTTTGTAGATGCAAACTCCTCTAAAACACACATATTATATTGCAAAATAATTACTTCTCATTAACATGCATAAATCATAAAATGCAAACCCATAGGAATTATGTTTAAAATAATTTATCTAACTTTGAGAAAAGGAAAGTTAGTATCTTTAGGCTAGTGAATATTTATAGTGAAAATTAACTTCATAATACTATTCACTTATTTAGTATTCACATAGCCTGTTTCCTCTGTTATGATCTAAAAAGGGTGTGTGTGTGTAACATTAGGGTATCTTTTTAAAAAAATTTTGTTTGCTGAGGCAATTGGGATTAAGTGATTTACCCAGGATCACACAACTTGGAAGTGTTAAATGTCTGGGACCAGATTGGAACTCAGGTTGTCCTGAGTTCAGAGCTGGTGCTCTATCCATTGCATCACCCAGCTGCCCCAAACATTAGGGTATCTTAAAATTAAAATGGACCCCTAGAAGGCATCTGCTCCAATCCACTATCAACCAAGAATCTGACTTTAAAATATTCCTTAATAAGGGCAATGTCACTATGTGAAATATACAAAGAAAAATTCCCCAGCAAAACAAAACAAAAACATCAACTATAGCAGTTATGAAGAGGAGGATGATAACAATGTTGATGATGATATAGCCTTCAGTCTGTATCAAGGATTTAAGAGTGAGATGATGATAATAGAGACAACAGGTCCAGATGAACTATATTCTTTATTGCATCATTTTTTTAGTTGTGTCTAATTCTTTATGATCCCCTTTGGAGTGTCCTTAGCAAAGATTGCAGTGGTTTACCATTTCATTCTCCAGATCATTTTACAGATGAGAAAACTGAGGCAGAGAGGAATAATTGACTTGAACAGGATCACATAGCTAGTAAGTGTCTGAGACCAGATTTGAACTAAGGAAGGTGAAATGTCCACATTCCAAGCCTAGCCTAGCCTTACTGCATCACTTAACTGCTCAAACTATATCCTAGGGTCCTAAAAGAACTGACAGCTGTGATTGCTGAGCCACTATGGGTGATAAAAGTGCTTCAGAATGAAAAAAAAAGAGTGTATTCAAAATTTCCAAAGGGAAGATAATACATCACGAAAACTATAAGCTTAACTTTATTTCATGGCAGAATTATAAAATATACTAGCAGAAGAATATGTCAGCATTCAAAAGGGAAAATAGTGATCACTAAGGCAAACCATGACTTCAAGATTAGGTCATATGGCAATTTTATTTCCTTTTGGATAATATTACTAAATAAGTCAAGGGGAATGCTGTAGATATTCCTAGATTTAACCAAACCATTTGATAAAGTCTTTCATGTGTTTTTATGGGCAACATGGTAAGATGTGATCCAGTCCAATAAACCCCAAACAAAATCAGGTGCCACAACATAAGAATCCCTGTGGGCTACACATAAAGTGAAATATTATAACTTTTTTTTGTAATTTTGGCTTGTTAAATATTTTCCAATTATGTTTTAATTTGGTATGGGCCAAAATTGGCGGTGTTGTTGGCTCATATGTTTAACACCTCTGGACTGGATGATAATACATTATATGAACCAAAAATCTTGGATTACTGGACACACATTATTCATCAATGAATCACTGCCTGTGTAATGTGATACTTCAACAATCTGTGCCAGACCCTGAGCAGTTTACCATTTTTTATTATTGACTTATATAAAATTATAGATGACATCATTAAACTTACTAATGTGAAGCTGGGAAAGATAATGATCATGCTGGAAAGAAAGCAAGGAAATGTGTATAGGCTAGAAAAATGATCTGAATCAAATGTAATCAATGCATATATATTTTTTTAACTATAAAGACAGCTGCATCCAGAAAATAAATTGATAAGTATTTATAATTATATAGATATGTACTTATGTACATATATATGTATACCTATACACATTATACATATATGTATGTATGTATGTGTGTATATATATATATATATATATATATATTTAATATTTGTATCTAATGGTTGCCATTTCTAGGGCATAGAAGAGGGAAAGAAGAAAAAAAAGAGCGTAAGTTACATGATAAATTTAATATGTTTTAATAGAATGGCAAGTTGTACATAATTACTTGCAGTTTCATGTACAATTATCATTTTTTTATTCCACTAGATTATGGAATTGCTTATTAATAATATTCAGAACCAAATAATTTAAAAATCCTCCAGTGTCAACAGGATAAAATTGAGCATAAAAAAGATCTGGGGGTTTTACTGGATTCTAAGCTGATTGTAAATCAACCAGATATGAAAAGAAAAAGTAGTATTATTTCCAGTTATGCTTAAAGAGGTGTTACATGTGAGTGAAATTACAGTCCTTCTCTTCTTTGCCTTAAATAGACTGTATCTGGTGTAAAGTATTTAGTACGGGGTGCCATATTTTCAAGTTGGAGCATGTGCAGTGGAGAGTAAGCAGGATGGTGAAGGACTGGAAACCATAGTATAGGAAAATTATATTAAGAAACTGGTGATATTTAGGCTGGAGAAGGAGAAGATAAGACTCAGGATGGACAAATTATTATGCATCTGGAGAGCTTTCAGATAGAAAAAGAATTGTACATAATTCTTTGCACTGTGTGTGGTTCTTAACAATCATAGTGTTATGGACTCTTGGTAAAGTCTGTAGATCTTTTCTCAGAATGTTTTGAAATTAGTAAAATTGGGTTACAGAGAAATTATATTGAAAGTTACCTATTTATAATATCTCATCCATCTATCTATCCTTCCTATCTAAATTTGACTATTGTAAGTTCCAGTTTGAGAATTCTCATCCCAGACAGAATTTGCAGAGGCATGTTTTGCTTGCTATATAAGAAAGACTTCCCAATACTTAAAGAGTTTTCCAAAAATATAATGGGACTCCTTTAACTATATAGTTATTTATATGGACATAGGCAAGTTATTTAATCTTGATGTCAGACCTGGCAATCAAATTTACTACAATTAAATTATGTTACTTAACTGATGAATTTCATTTCCTCATCTGTAAAATGAGGAACTGAACTACATTACATAGCTTGTATCCTTGTAGTGCTAGAGAAGTAATCATATTTTCCCCCTATCCTTGTACAGTTAATAAGTTGATGTGTCCTTATGACATAATATATATTTGTAGGAAGAAATTAAAAATTATTACTCCCATTGCCTATCCAATTATTGAATCAATGCTTAAACATTTTTAAACCTCCATCCTTGACAATGGACTTGACAAATGAGATTTATATCGATACCACCATAACAAAAACCATCATAATCTCACATCTAAATTATTATGGAGTCTGCTGGTTGCTCTCTGCCCCAACTTTCCCCACTCCAGTCTATTTTCCACTCAGTATCAAAGTGATCTTCCTAAAGTGCAGGTCTGACAATATTGCCTTCCATATTCAATAGACTATATTAGATTCAATTAAAAAAAAAAAAAAGTCCCCTTGACATTCAAACCCTTTGTAAATGGCCCCACTGCATCTCTCCTTTACCTTTCCAATTTCTATATATTCTACAATTTGATGACACTTTCTTATAATTCCTTTCAAAAGTGGCTTTCTCTCATGCTTCTTGGCTTCTTCTCAAGTTCTAGCTAAAACCTACCTTACATAGAAGCTTTTCCTGAGTCACCTTAACTCTATAATGTTCTTCCTTTCTTGATTGTTTCCAATATAACTTGTATAGTTTCTTTGTACATAGTTGCTTGCATGTCAAGTCCAGATTAGACAGCGAGTTCCTTGAAAGTAGAAATGTTTGTGTTTTTTTGTCTTTTTATTTCTAGCACTTAGCACAGTGACTATCACATAGTTGGCATTTACTAAATTAGCATTGTACTTCTCTATGATATGCTATTTATCCACTGACCTTGACATTTTATGATGGAACAAAGTAACATATTTGGCTGATTTAGCAGTTCCCTGCATTTTCATTATTTGTGAGTTACTTCTATTGGGAATGAAAGATCAAAGAAAAGCAATGCTTCCTAAGGAAAAGTCAACTTCTAAAAGCAGGTCAAAATTAATTATAGTAATTCTAATACTCATTTTGCAAATTATTTTTTCATTTAAAAAGTGATTAACAGTCTATATTGATGCATTTCTAATATATAATTTACTACACTACATAATTAAATATTTTTATTCCAATACCAATACATAAACAAATTAAAAACTAATAGCTAATATTTTTAAAGCAACAGAAGTAATCTATATTAAAAGTTTATTCATAAAACTTAAAAATACTGCCATTAAAAACCCATCAAATCCCAAAATCCTTAATAAAAATAGTTAGGTTGAGTTTGACAAATGCAGAATGAGATCATCTGAATTTTCAAACAATATCAAGTTGCTTTTAACATGATCCATATATAAATTCATATATCACACATGAGCTACTCAAGAGTTTTAAAATATCAGTGTCATCAGTCACCTAATGAGTTTGTGAATGTGACATACTGATGTGTATACTATTGCCAATAATCACATTATTATTATTTTTTAATGAGCCCTTTAAAAATGGATATCAAAGGAATACTTTGCATGGAAATACTGGCAATGCAAAAATGAGAAACATCTTTAGAACAAAAATTTGATGTTGCTGAACAGCATGAACAGTCATAGAACTTCTAAAAAAGAATAAGATGTTGAAATACTGAATGTAAAGCACAAAATATTGTGAAAGACACATGAGAAAGAATAAAGGCAAAGTTGTATTATCTTTTTTCTTTGACATGTAAATAATAAAGAAATGAAAGTGTTATAATGATAGAATCAAAGTGTCCTTCACATATATGAAAATTTCAATCAAAAACATCTTTCTAAACATAGTCACATTTCAAAAAAAGAGTAAAATTTATTTAAGTCAATAAAACAAAATGGAAATGGAGTGGACAGTAAAGTTAACTTTTACTATAAATTATGATTAGCAAATCACTTTTAAAACTTCCATAACTTAAAGTTCCATAACTTTATATTTGGTACTAATAACTGTTGATGAAATGAACTTATTCTGGAAAAAAACTTATAAATAAAACATAAATAAAACTTATTCTGGAAAAGGAGGCCTTCCAAAACAAACGCCCTTAACAGCGGAAAATCTCAATTTAGATTTAAAGTATTTAAGGATGTTTTGATACTTTTACTGGGAAGTAATACAGAGGATGATTTTAAATGAAAACCAATGTTTATCAGCCTCGAAATCCTCCTGCTATAATCACTGAAATGTTTCTAGTTCTTTGATAATCAAATAATAAAGTCTGGCTGTTTTAAAACTGCTTCTGAAGACTGATTTTCAAGTCATTTTAGCCCAGTTATTGAAAAATATTGGCTAGATCACAATGTTGCATTACTAATTTTAGATAATGCTGCAGGTGATCCAATTACATCTGATTCATTGAATAGGGATGTGTTTAAGAAGCTGAAAAATGATGCTAAAGAAGCAGACAATATGTAAAAAAAGGAATTCACTCTCAATTTGAAGATATTTTTTGAGCTGCACAAGTAATTAAGCCAAAAATTATAAATGTTGATGCTGTCAGTTGAAGAAGTCAAAGTCCACTAAGATGTGGATAAAGTTCTCTGCACCAGCTAGCATATGTCTGAAGATTTAAAAATAAAACACTTCAATCTCCACTGCTGAAATTATTAGATATCAATAACATAAATGTAGACATTAAATAACTTTAACATTTTAAAATTTTGCTTTTAATAAGCAATTATTACTTTGTAATAAATCTAAATCAGAAAATTATTATCTTTTGTTATATTAATAAATTAAAAAGATTATTTAAAAATTGATTGTATATTTCCATTGGGTAGGAATCAATGACCACATGTTACATATTATTATAACTTCAAATAGTACAAATTCAAATACTGGTCATTACTCACTAATTGGACCTTGTATTCTAAAATAGTTTGTAAAGGAATATAAAGACATTAAATATTTTACATTAAGAAAGTTCAATAAAGGAAATGAACATGAAGATTCAAGTCTGAATTATTAGATAACATCATGTGGGCTACATCTCACTACATTCAAATTTGGAGAAATCTCATTTTTTCAGACACATTCATGCCATATAAACTCATGTGTTTGTGTATGTGTACACACACACACACATATATATGTGTATATACATATATATATATATATACATATATATAAATATCTATTTAATATCTATCACCCTCTCCGCCTCCCTCTCTACCTACCTACCTACCTATCTATGAATGAGTCCCTCCATCTTACCCCAGCTGGAAGTGCTTGCTCCTCAGGTAACCTGATGGTCTCTGCTTTTTGGAGTTCTCGATACTAATTATGAATTTACTACAGATGCCCGATATGTACTTAAAATTCCAGAGCTTGAGATTCATTAGCCTCAGCTTCTTCAAAAGCTAGAGCTACGAGAATGTACCACCATTCCTGAACACATTTATGCTATTTATTATTACCTGTTTTGAAAATCCAGACAAAGCATAACAGGTTAATAAACAATACGTAATTAAATGTAACGTTTTTTAAAAATTAGAATTATTTAAGAAATACACTTAAAAAGGCAATGTAGCTCCCATTACAATTGTAGGATTAAAAAAAAATCTTTCAATCACTGATTGTAGGATATAATAAACAAAACACATGATTGTGGAAAGTCAGTTTTTATTATTTTGATAAAATTTGATTGTTTAATTTGTTGAAATTTAATTGATTTTTTAAAAACTGTTGACTATAATTCATGCTACATTATGTTAAGTATTGAAAAAAAAAAGTTTGCATGTTAAACAATGTATCACTTCAAATTGCCAATAACTTTCAACGAGTATTTTAGGGCTTTCTAGAGAATTAAATTAAGCCTTCTATATCCATGTATCAGACCTCTTTCAATTATGGTATTTAAAAATTCTTTTCTTCAAAGACTATCACATGGAGGCATCATGACAAGTTCTTTATTCAAAGATATTGGTGAACAACAAATCATTATTTTTGTTTTCCTGTAAGAATATAGTGAAATTAAATTTCCTGAAACAAAGTTGTTAACTGTGACCATTGGGAATTAGTATTTAAATATTCTCAAAGCCTGGTATGCAATTTAGCAAAAAGCTTATAAAGATGTATCACAGGTAGAAATGATTCTTCAGAATAAAGGGAAACTTGCTAAATGAGAAATCTTATGCATACATTATTGCCAGCAAACTATTTTCGTTGATTGCATCCAAACCATGCTCTCAAAATACAAAACTTTTTAATACTTATGTCTTAGTTTTTATAAAACATCTTTATGTTCACATTTTGAAGTTATAACTGAAATGCCCATTTTGAACTAAATCCTATTTGCCTTTTTAACAGTGCAAAGATGCCTTTAGAAAGACTTTTGTCAAAATAACTAAGCATGAAACAATACTACTCATGATTTAAAAAAAAAAATTTTCTCATTGGTATTAACTTCAATTTTAAATGGCAAAACAATAATTCTATTACATCCCCTCCCCACTTTTCTACTCCAAAAAAAAGAGGGTGGCAGCATACTAAACCTAAGAATGAGGTGAGTATACAGCCCCCCAATTCCTAGATGACATAAAGAAGGCACAACGTGAACAATGGTAAAGTCAGTAAACAAAATTTTACTGGAACATTTCATAACACAGAGAAATTCTGTCTGACGTGTAAAGCTACTGTCTTACACAAGAAGATGGAGAGACCCATTTCCAAGACTAATATGGATACAATAAATATGGAGTTTTACATACCAATCTGTACACAGAAACTTTCGCCTACAACCATAAAAATTTACATTTAACAGTGCAACATATAATTTAATCATTTGATTTGACATAAGATGTTTCACTTACTAAACACAAGCAGCTACCTGGTTTTCATATACATATATAATATGTATTTATATATATATTTTTCAACAATCTGTACAAGTTTCTAAACATAAAACTCCAAAAAAGGCACAATTGTCTATACAACATGTACAAAAATGGTTGGAGCTGACAAGAAACAACAATTATTGGTCAAAATTTCATGATTGCACAAAGATTAATAATGAATTTGTGTCAGAAAAAATGTGCTTTAAGGAAAGAAAGGTTTGCCAAGAAACCTTTAAGTGTTATAAAAAAATCTAGGTTGCTATCACAAGCCTGTCCTCATCATCATCACTACTGACATCACTAAACTGCACTGTCTTCTGCCTCCGGGGCAGGCCTGGGGGTCTGGGTTGCGGCCTCTGGACAGAGCCCGCCCCAGACTGCACTCTCAGGAGGGGCTCTGAGCCAGAACCCTGTGGAGAAGGGGTTTCCTGCTTTGGCATCACATGATTCACCAAGTCAGCTGTTTCCACATCAGTTTTACCTGTGCCATCAAGCTTTCCATGTTCTCTTGCAAGAGTGGGCTCTGATGAGTTTGTGACATTGTACCGATGGGTTTTAGGTGACCCCTGAGGAGATACAGCAGTGGTGATCTGATTGAGATCTGCTGCAAGAGTCTGTTCTGATTGAGTTTCACACCCTTTATTTTGAGAAGCTGGTGTTTCAGGAACTCCATGTCCATCTACAGTTACCGGACTAACCGAAGGAATTAAGGTAGGCAGTGCTATGTTCAATATTTGTAGGCCTGGAATGTGTGTCTGAGAGCTGGGATTGCTTTGGGTAGAAGGGTTTGCAGTCAGAACTTGAAGTCCTACAGCATTCAGTGCAAGTCCTGAAGGATGGACTTGAGGAGTGATATTTGTGTTGGCGAGGCCTAAAATATTTACAGTTTCCATGCTTAATGGCGGAAGAGTTTGCAAGCTTGGTGCACTTAGATTTTGAAGGCCTGGGACACCAATCTGGCCAATGGGAATACATGGCATAACATTGTTTAATTCAGCAACTCTAGTGGGATTTGTAGTGCCAGAAACTTCTGCGGCTGGATCCCCAGGAGGACCTGTAGTTCTGTGTATCACACTGACAGCTGGAATAGTCAGTTGCATGGGACCAGCTTGAATTGGTACAAATGTGGAGTATGCAGTTAGGCCAGCAGGAACCACATGGATTCCTCCGACTGGAATCATACTAAAGGGTGTCCTGGTTTGTTGCTGTGAATGCAAAGGAAGATGGCTAAACAAATGAGTTTGAGGAGGCATCAATTCTGAAATATGCTGCAGAGGTATTTGCTGTTTATGTTCTTGGATCTTAGGATAAGGTGAAGCCACTGAAGGGACCACCACTGTTGTCTGAGTGCCATGGTCCACTGCTGGAGAAGGAAAGTGCAGAGAGGGTATATTCTAAGAAAAAAAAAAGAAAAAGAAAGAGAAATGGAAAAATAAAACCACTTTTTTCAATATTTTGTGTGGCAGAGAACTCATTCTGCAAAATGATAATGTGGGGTCTATTTTCTTCTGGAAGCAAATTAACACAAGGTGCAGCATTAATTGGGTGAATTAATTTCCAAAATGCAACAAAATCTTTCATCAAAAAAATTCAACAAATTTATTGTTACAAGGAAATAAGTATAGGCATGGGAGAAACTGCAAAAAAAAATAAGCTTGAAGAATAGATCAAAAAATCTTGGAAAGTATCTCAGATTGTGAAGCAATTTAGTCTTATTTCCCACAGAAGACTATAGAGCTATCCATAGATTTAGATTTATAAGAGACCTTTGGAGGTAATTTAAATCTCAGTTTTACAGATGAGTAAACTCAAGGTCCAAATAGCTGAAGTAACTTGTATAAAGTTAAACAAGTACAAAGTAGCAAAGTCTACAGCTGAAAGCAGGTCCTCTTAACTACAAACATAAGGCTTTTCCTATTATTGCTTCTTAACTGTTTTCTGGACATCAAGACTCTCCCAAATATACCTAATGGATATATTAGTTGGGTTAAAAGATCTCTGGAGAACCAAGTTCTGATAGAACAATATTTTTATTCAATGTTAATCTAACATATACTAAAACATGCTTCAAGTTGAAATTTTCAATGAGTCCCATTGTGTTACTTATAATAGTATCTCAGATATTTCATGGGTTTATATTATACAATAATGTTAAGGCGGGCTAATCACAAATTGTGGAACTTCACTGTCACCTAGAATCACAGAATTTCTGAACTTAAAGTAATCTCAGAAGCCATTCAGTCCAAATCCCATTTATGCAGAACTCTTCCCATTACCTCCTCTGTATTCATTTATCTTTATTCTAAAAATACTGAACTTTGCCTTTATTTGCTTCTTCTTTAGCATATAAACTCCTTGTGAGCAAGGATTGCTTATTCTCTGCACTGGTATCCCTATCCCCTGATAGAGTGCTCCTTGGTTAGTAGGATTTAATAAATGCTTATTGAATTGAGATGAATCAGACAACAGACATCTTAAGATTTTACAGGCAGAGACTGTAGCAATATTGGCCAAGAATGTCAATGACAAGCAGTCCTTTTTACACTATTCAATGGACGATGAAGATTTATAGAGTTTTTTTTTTTTTTTTTTTTTTTTTTTACTAATAGAGTGACACGAAGGAGCATCACATTTCTCAAATGTAGGAGAAAGGGTTGGAGAAGGGAAAGACAGGCAGGAAAACTAAGCAAGAGTTGATCACACTAAGACTAAGTGGTCAAAGGTGAATAAGAATGGTTACTGGCAGAGGACTAAGGAGAGGATGCATTAAAGATTTATTGAAAAGATAAAATCTAGGAGGCAGCAAAACGAATGGATTGTAACCAGAATGAGAAACTAAGGAAGACCTTAGTTTAAATTTTGCCAGAATCGCTGTGTGAACTTGAAATATATCTGTCTTAATGTTCTCATCTGTAAAAGGGGAATAATAATGACACCTAATTCACTTATGAGGATAAAATATTTATAAAGCATTTTGTAAATCTAAAGGCTTTATATAAACACTAGTTATCTTTATTGTTATCATTGCTGGTGTTTTGTAATTAGCAGGCAATTAGAAAAATAGGACTGCAACTCTAGGAAGACAGAAATAAGAGTCATGTGCCCAGATGTGAAAAAGGATGTCCTGGGAGTAAAAGAGATCTTCAAGGGACAGAATATAAATAAAACAAAGACAAGATTAGAATTTTAGAGGACAAACTAAAGGAATGGGAAGGGATTGAGAAACCAACAAAGGAGATAGTTTAGAAATCTTCTTCTTTTAAATCATTATTATCTATGATCTGTGCCCAAATGGCTATCACATGTATGCATATCCTTGACCTAACACCACCACTACTAGGTATGAATACCAAAAGAGATAAAAAAAAAAAAAAAAAAAAAGGAAAATGACCTATATGTATCAAAATTATAGCAGCATTTTTCTCAGGGCAAATAAAAAAAAAAAAAAAAAAAGAAAAAAGAAATTGAGAGGATGCCCATCAACTGGGGAATGACTCAATAAATTTTAGTATTATTTGTGATGAAATATTATTGTTCTATGGGAAATGATGAGCAGGATGCTTTTAAAGGAAAAAAAAAAACCTAAAGAGTCCTCCACAAATTCAAGCAATGAAAAGTACTGAATACAAAGTAATAGCAATATTCTGGGATGACCAGCTGTAAATGACTTTGCTATTCTCAGCAGTACAATCATCCATGACTACTCTGAAGGACTTATGATGAAAACTCCTATCCATACCTGATATGGTATCTGATTGTGTGTGGATACAGATTGAGGCATTCTCTTTTTCTCTGTCTCTGTGGGGATGGGGATAAGGGAGAAAACCTAGAACTTAAAAATTTTAAAAACAAATGTTTAAAAAAAATCTGTTTTGAATGTAACTGGGGGAAAATATTAGATAAATAAATGTTATCATCAATAACTCACATTAATGCTTTTTTTCAAAACAATATATAAGTAGGGCAAGTAACAATATCTCTATTCTACAAGTAAGGAAACAGATTCAGAAAGACTGCCTAAGTGATAGGCCAAAAGTCACACACCTGGGTCACACACCTGGCTCAAGGCAGGGCAGGAACCAAGTTTTTAGACTTGAAATGCAGTTTTTGCTATTTTTTTGTTTTTTGTTTTTTTGCTACAATGTGAATTATACATAAAACAAAAAACAAATAAAGCAAATTAATATAACTTCTTATTAGGTATTGTTTAAATATAAGAAGAAAGAAAATAGAGTGAAAACATGATTAAAATAGATGAGGAAAATGAAGGAATAAAGAAAATTAATAATCTGCATCTACCTATTAGAAATGCTTTCATTGAAATTACATAACTCATTCAATAATTGATTCGGATAGCACATGATTTGACTTAATTTGATTTAAAAAATAGACCTTTTTCTTTTAAGATCTACTAACAAGCAAGGGTTTTTAAAACAATAATAACGTTCTACTTACAAAAAAAATGTTTAAGATATATTTAAAAACTCAATATATAACTAGAGAAAAAAATAATCTACTTACCTGTGTTATACTGGTAGGTTTTACTATCATAGTACTTCCCGCTACTTCATCAGGATAGTCTATAGACATCTGATGGCACGGTGATCTGGGAGCAGCTTCAGGAGACGGAGTAACATATTCACTAGTTTCCTTCTCCTCATCTTTTGTACCGTGCTGCCTTGTTATCACTGGGGATATAGAGTTCCTACTGCCTGATTGTACTGAGCTAAGTACAGTCATCTTTGTGAGTAGGGCTTTAGGCAGAGCATCCATAGGATCTGAGTGTACTCCAGAAAAACAGTCTGTCATTCTACTTTCCTCATCAGCACTTAGAGACTCCTGAAGACTACTTCTGGATGGATGATGCTGAGGGCTGGCAGTCACTGAAGGTGCTGCAGACAAAACTGATTCACTCTGACTATCTTCATCATCTTCTTCATTTTCATTCTCATCATCATCAGGGCCATCAGAATCTTCAATCTCATATCCTGACTGCTCATAACTAAACCTTTGTTTTTCACCTGTTAAAAGAACCCAAAGTTGATATGATATAAAAGTGCTTTGAAAATGATGTATTAATAATTATTAATTAGCATTTGAGTATGTCTTGTGTGTTTCCTCTGTGGAAATATGAAATGTAGCTTACAATGCAACATAGTTGAGGACATAAGACACATGCATGAAAAAAACTGGAGAATAATTGTAAAGAATAAAATACGGTCAGAATTCAGAAGACTGAAAAAACAGTATATTCTAATTTATTCAAAGATAACTGCAAAATTGTCGGTGACCTCTCCTAAAGCACAGCATTGTCTCTTAAAATACAACATTTATACAAAATGACATACAATTTTCCTGCAAAGAGAAAAGTCTGCAAAGATTAAATGAAGTCTGTCTTATTATGAGCTACT
The DNA here is from genome assembly GCF_048593235.1 of Sminthopsis crassicaudata. Lineage (NCBI taxonomy): Eukaryota > Metazoa > Chordata > Mammalia > Dasyuromorphia > Dasyuridae > Sminthopsis > Sminthopsis crassicaudata. Next base: position 174,300,628 of record NC_133617.1, on the reverse strand, counting down.
TGAAGGTATTTTTGTATGTGGCATCTCCAGAGCTTAATACAAACTCTCACACACAGAGCAGATACTAAATAAATATTTATTTAATTGATATGACTTTAAGGTCTATTAACAACCAAAGGTTTTTAAAACAGTGCAACTTTCTACCAAATCCTTTCACTCTAAAATATCAGAGTACAAGCAAACAAGTCAGCTTATTTCAGTCTTATTTCAGAGTGGCATGTTATGGAACATGTATTTAAAAAACAGGAGTGGGGAAAATAAAAGGAAAAAATAAATGAAAGAAACAAAGCATTTTTTTCTTAGATGACAAAGTTGCCTGAAAATCATTATAATTCTGTTCAATATATTCTTTACATTATAACGCATGAGATCTAGGGCAATCATTTGGATTTTTACAGGTTTTTTTTTTTTTATGATGTAATTCATATCTATGCTATAGGACTTGATCAAATATGTACTGAAAGTCCATTTTGTACCCATCTATAATACTCTTAAAAACAGCAACAATAACCTCTGGTAAGCACTTAAAGCCATTTAGAAAGTAAATTAATAGAAATTTAGCACTTAGCTTAAGAAGCATTCAAGAAATTGTTATTGTGCCTTTCTTGACCATCTTTCAATAAATTCTCCATAGAAGAACCACAGTAAAAGCAAAATAAATAAAAATTCTCACTTTAGGATTTAGAGTCTGCATTATAAATATATGGTTACTTATGTAACAATTTCCCTTCCCCAATCATCTCTTCCGCCTATTGGATAATGCAACAAATTCTACAAGTAAGAGATTTTATTACTTAATTTTTCCTTTCACTTTAGTTAAAAATACAAATAGTAAAGAAAGAGAAATCATTCATTGAAATTTGTTTAGTTTGAATAATTTTTGTAGATTCTTTCTAAGACAAAACAAGGGAATATTAGAACCTTAATGGACAGAGGGAAGAGAAGGAACTAGAAGGATAGGAGCCAGGAAAATAAACACTTTGAAATAACTTTTATACTGGTATATACTCCTATTCCTACTCCTCCTAGTTACTATTTGTTAAGATAGTAATGTGATATTAATATTTAAGTTAAGATATTAATGTGTTTTGATTTTTACCTTACAAACCTTTCTAGATTATCCCTACTTCAGGAGGGTTCTCATTTAACAGTAAAGCTAATAGGATGTGACCTCATCTGAAAGTACATACAACATTCCAAATTCACAGGACTTTTCTATTCTTTTAAGGAACAGAAATCTATTTTCTCTCCTTCTGACCCCAATTCTATTGAAAAGAAAAGAAACAAAATCCTTGAAACAAATATACACTAGCAAAACAAAACAAATTACTCACTGGCTATATGTAAAAAAAATGTTTCATTCTGTTCCCTAAATCTAACACTTCTATCAGAAAGTTGACATATGCTAGTTCTCTGCAATCACTGGTTGTCATCGTGTGGACCATAGTTCTTACAGCTTTCAAAGTTGTTTGCCCTTATAATGTTAACACTGTTTTCTAGATTCTATTCATTTCTTCATTATAAAAATCCTCAAAACTGTACACTTTACATTATCAATGTCACAGGATAAATTGTTCTTTTTTGCCTTTGCTAGCTTTACTCTGTACCAATTCATAAAAATCTTTCTACAACTCTAAGAAATCACCAATTTCCTCATTTCTCACAGTACAATAGTTTCACATTATATTCATATAACCATAATTTATTCTACCATTCATTATTTGATAGGCATTCCTTTAGTTGTTTTGTTTTGTTTGCTAATCACAAAAAAAGTGTTACTATAAATATTTCTGGCCATATTGGAACCTCCTATTCCTTTGATCTGTTTTGGGCATAGGCCTAGCAGTGGAATAGGTGGATCAAAGGGCATCATTGTTTTGTAACTTTTTTGCGTTTAACTATAAATTTCTTTGCAAAATATTTGCACCCATTCACAGACCCACTTGTATATCAATTTGTCTTTTTCCACAGCCTCTAGACAATTACCATTCCCTTTCCTGTCATCTTTGTCAATCTGCCTGAAGTGGAATCTCAGAATAGCTTTACTTTGCATATCTCTAATTACTCATAATTTGGAGCATTTTTTTCATATGGTTATAGATAGCCTGGATTTTTTTCCCTTGAAAACTGCCTGTTCATATCAGTGCTCTATCACTGGGGAATGGCTTTTATTCTTATTCAGTTCTTAAAAAGGAGACTTTGCTACAAAGACTTTTCTCCCAGTTAATTATTTCTCTTTTAATCTTAGCTTTATTACATGTGTTTCTGCAAAAATTTCAAAATTTTATTCAATCAAAATTATCCATTTTATTTTCTGTGAGCCTTGTTCTTTATCTCTTATTAGGTCACAAGCTACTCTCCTGTCTACAGAAATGATAGATTATTTTCCCCCTGTTTCTCTAATTCCTTTATGATGTGACCTTGTAGATTGACATATATCTACTTTACTCATATCATGGTAAAAAGCATGAGGTATTGTCTAAATCTAATTTCTTCCATATTGCTATTCAATTTTCCCAGTTTTTATCAGTTAGTAAGTTTTTTATCACAGTAGCTTGAATCTTAGTTTTTATTGAACTAAGGTACTAATGTATATTTACTTCTATAAGTTGTATACCTAATTTGTTTCATTGATCCATTTTTTAAACCAATATAAAATTATTCTGAGAATTGCTGCTTAGTAGTATTGCTTGAGATCTGGCATTGCTAGATCCTCTTAGTTCCCTCTTCTTTTTTCATCATTTCCCTTGGGATTTTTAAAAAATATATATTTCCCTCCTTATGAATTTCAATATCACTTTTTTCTGGTTCTATAAATAATCCTTTGGTAGCTACAGCTAGCTAATCCATTCCCCCCCCCCATTGTTTAAGTGGTTTCTGAAATTAACTCAAACAGGAAAATTATTGTTTCTCCTAATAGACTTCACTTAACCAAACTTTTGAGTTGCCAGTGAAGTGAAAAGGGAGCTAAAATTTAGAAGACTGGACTTCAGTTTTGTGTGATTCTGGTAAGTTATTTAATGATTTTAGGCCTTAGTTTCCTAATATGTTAAATTAAAGAGGTGAACTAGATAACCCATAAGATCCTTTCCAGCTTTATCAACGAAATCGCGAATAACTGATAAAGTAACTTTTTACATTACTTATATGAAATGTGAATACTTGCTTTTTTTTGCTTTGAGTTTAAAAATTTAGCTGTCTGCATATTTTTATTATAATTCTGTTTTAGATTACTTATAATCTTCTTGTCAAAAAGTTTAACATTAAATTTGCTCTATTTGATGCCCAGCTTTTATAATAGCAAATGCAAATCAATATTTAATGGATACTTTTTGATAACAAAGATGATAAAGCTAGAAAGATGATCTCTTATCTCAAACAGAGCAAGCATGGGCTTTATGATATTTTGCCAGAAGTTCAGATTTCTATTTTTTTAATCTATGTTATTTGAAAGAACTTATTCATTTCTTGAATAAAATGATACTTTCACATTTCCCATCAGCATGAGATGCTATAACCAAAAAATTCATTACCTCTTGTCCACCCTCCTAGTCATGCATTAGCTTATGAAATAATGTGCTGCATTGGTACAGATCAACATATATAGATAAATGGTTTAATAATGAGTTTTCCAAGTTCATTAAATTTTAAACTGTGAGAGATTTCAAAATCATGAGGGATTCTTTTACAATCACTTCTTTCCTTTGGTTACTACACTTTCTATTCTTGACAATTACATACCTAGATCATTACTTAAATTATTCAAGGTGTTTCAAATACAGGATGATAAGGTAGTAAAGTCTGAACTGTTATATAATTTGGACAAAGTTCCTGCCACTTGCATTATGATAATCAAACTGGATTTTCTTCTTATTGCTGCTTTTATTGAAATTTCAAATTAAAGGAATGAGTTTAAGGCTCTAGGGATAACCAGGAATGTTATGTGTATGAAGCACTTAAAAGACTTTACATGTTGACAGAACCTAAGAGAGTTTGTGTTTTATGGAACATAAAAATAAAATGTGGCATTGGAATAGAGTTTTTAGAGTTTTAACATATCAATATCATTTTAAAAATGCAATATGCTTTATGTAACTATAGCCTTCCAGAAACATAAAATAATATGAAATTTTTTTTCCTTGTAAAAATTTACCTTAAGATAACCAAGACTTAAGATTTTTTTTTTTTTTTTTTTTTTTTTACAGTTGAGAAAACTAAGGCAAAAAAGCTTAAGTGATTTGCTCAGGGTCAGAGAGCAGTGTCTGAAGTCAGATTTGAATTCTGATCTTCCTGATTCCAGGTTCAATGTCCTCCACTGTTCCTCTGAGCCTAGTGGCATCATGGAGCCAGTCTCTATGGTTCAGAAGAGTAGTAGTGCATTGGAAATTCTAAAAGTGATGAGTTTTCAAATTAGCTAACAGGGAATGGAGATAACTGTCTACTGAAGCTGTGGCACTATTGCCCAAATGGATTTAGGGGTAAGGAGCTTGCAAGGCTCAGACCAAGAGAGCAGCAAGCAGACTACTCCAGAGATCAGACTGTATAGGGCTTGCTAAAAATCCACAACTCCAGAGCCACTTTTGTGATCTATGAAAGAACATATAACTCATCTAGAGAATACAGCATCAGGCTCCAGGATGATTAATATCACACAAGGTCATGATAAGTCCCATGAGAAATGTGAGCCTAACTCTAATACAATGTCTCTAATACAATACAAAAAGGAAGGTTAAAATACTGAGTAAATTTTGAAATACAAATGTAGGGGTCAAGAAAATGCTGAAATGGTAAATATTAGTGAACTGTGAGAAAGGACTTTCTTTATAAGGGCAATCTATTTACATTTTAACAGGGGTAAAGAAAAATAAAGTTGTCTTCACGAAAACCTAAAGTAAACAGGGGTCATGGAGGCAGATAAGTAAGAGAGAAGAGCAAGAAATGGTCATGTTCTGATATTTAAAATAAGAAAGGAAAGAGTGTTACTGCAATGGAAGAAAAGGGAAGATTGTGTGATATAACTGTGAGCTAAAATCATATATATCCAAAAATATAGGCTTTTTTGTAGAAGCAAAGAACCAGAAACTAAAAGAAAACTATTACTCAAGGAATGATAGGAAATTCTGGCACATAAATGTAATGGAATTCTGCTATGCTATGAGAAGTGATGAAAGGGATTTTCTCTGAAAATGGGTAAAATCTGTATGGACTGATATTGAAAGAAGTGAGAACTTGGAGAAGAATGCAATACATAGAAAAATACTTTAGAATTCTATTCAGTGGAATTATCAACTAAGATTCCAGAGCAATGATGATGAAGTATGTTATTTATGACCTAATAAAGATGAAAATCTAAATATTCAGAATAAGATACACCTTTCTGGTATAGGCATATGGAAATTTGCTTTTGCTTGTATATGCATATTTGTGATAAGGATCTTTATTAGAAAAATAATGCTTATTAATTTAAAAAATTCAATTTAAAAGACAGATTTCATTAGATTAAGAAAACAAATCAGTCAGTTAATAATTGGTTACTGGGGATAAGAGACAGAATAAAAGAAATTGGGAGTAGGGGAAAAGAAAACAGCTCTTGCCCTCAAGGAGCTTACAATTTAATGCTGGAGAAAACAAACAAACATATGTACAATCAATCTACACATGGTAAAAATAAGAAATAATTAATAGTAGGAAGGCACTAGAGTTAAGAGAAGTTGGGAAAGAAGTCCTATAGAAGGTCTGAAAAAAGCTAAGAAATCAGTCAGCAGGCATGGGGGACATGCCAGAGTAAACACCTGAAGTGGAAAGATGGAGGTTCTTGTTTGAAGAACAGTCAGTTGGTCAGTGTCATTAGATTGAAGAGTTTATGGCAGAAGGTAAGGATAAAGGTGTAGGGTAAAGGGTAAAGACTAAAAAGGTGGTAGTTAAAGCAGCAGTGTGGACGGGAAGGGTTTTGAACATCATAGAAAGGATTCTGTATTTGATTCTTGAGAGAAGGAACCTCCCATGAGAGACATAAACCTAAATTGCTACATGGGTGGCACAACCTGACAGATACAGGAAAGCAATTTTCTTTACTCACTACCACACAATATAAACTATAATCAATAAATGCCCTTTGAAGAAAGGATTCAATCTTAAAGACTAAATTATTTCATTCTAAAGAATGGATATGTCAAAAAACAAACCACAGAAACAATACATAATTACATTAATCATATGATAACAATGAAGGAAGACTAATTCACCATATTTCACAGCCTGCTTTCTCTCCTTCCTCCACACCCCTTAAACAAGTAGTCAGGGTCAATCTCTGCTAACTATAGGTGACAAATCCTTTAACCTTCTTCTGATCCCATAAAGCCGCAAAGCTAGTTTAGGAGTCAGAGATGAATTGTGAATTCCCCAGACATCTAGCTTTAAGTCTAGTAGCTTTGTACTATACCATGTGGCTTCTCAATTGTGATCATTTTATAAATGAGGCAACCAAGAATCCTAGAAATAACATGATCTGTCTAAAGTTATTAAAAAAACTAGCAAATTGTGACATGAGGATTGGGACCTTCTCATCCTTTAAGGTACAGCTCAATCAATCTGAAGCTGACAAAGTCTTCTTTGAACATTGATCTTCCCTCTTTAAACTCACAGTACTTAAGTTTTTGTACCACTTAACACACTATCTCTTGTGTTATACTTCTTGTATTATTGCCATATTTTTTTCCACTCTTAACTTGTTTTTCCTAATCCACATAGTACATAGATATATCAATATTGATAAATTTTGAAAATAAAAAAAGCAAATTTACAAAGTTGAGATAATTTTGCATATTTAACAATTCATATGTTAACTTCATATTACAGTTTTCTAAGAATATGCCATCCAATTTTACATATTTATAGAACCATAGCTCACTAAATATCTGGACTAATCTAGCATTAGTCCAGCTAGCAATGGATTTTTTAAAAATGTTAAATTTAAAAAAATTTAAAAGAAACAGAATTGTGCATATTTAAATACAATATAGTTTTACAAAGACAAAGTAAGTTTCAATGAAATCATATACTATGTGATTTTCAAAGTCTATAAGTTATCTTCAAGAACAATCTTCACAATTCAAACCAGTCTTATTAGCACTGCTAAACAGTGACACCTACTGGGAAGAGCTCAACCTAAATACAAAGATATATTTGAACACATACTTTCTCCTTAAGAACTCAGAACTTTCTGAGATATATTAAAAATTATATATACAAATATGTGTGTGCAGATAGACAAATGAGAGCCAGACACAGAGAAATTTGCTGAAAATGTTTAAAAAAAAAGATTAGAGCTTAATATTTGCTTACTCTGTGAATTAAATATAAAGACTATCAAACCTGTTTTTGTAATATCTAATTACTCAGATAAGTTTTTTTTAATCTACTTATATCAATGAAAAACAAAAATATCTTTAAAATTATGATTTTTCTGAAGGTTTTTGAAAAAAGACAAGAATATTACTGACAAAATATTTTTAAAAGGACATATTTTTATTGGGTTCAGGAATGTGACTCTATGTAATTAACTCATCGTTATTATCACATGTAACTAGTTTTAATTATTTCTAAATCTTAAAGGGATAAGAAGAGCTTAAGACTCTATGTTCTCAAATCATCTTCACAGTAAGAACTACATAACTAAGAACAAAGTTTCCAGTTGCATTATATCATGTTAAATGCTTTATGGGTCTGACAGTTTAAGGAACAAAATAACATTCCTTACATTGTAAGTAGCATTTTGGTGACAAAAACATTCCTTGTTGATCAAGACATACAAAGCAAATAGCTAGAGGGGTGATTTTTGACATAAAAGATGAAAACTAAAAAGTACTTGCTAATCTCAATGATTACAAACACAAATTACAAAGAATGATAAAAAAAACCCCAAATATATATAATCTTATATAGCAAGAATGTACTTCATTCCTTAAAGAAAAAAAAAAAAGCAATTAGAATCCTAATTAGCGTGTGAGGTTGGATCTGAATTCAGATATTCCTAAATTCTAAGCCCAATATTCTATCTACTGTACCACTTTGCTGCCTAATAATGGAAAACACCTCAAAGAATAAGATTACAGCTATCGCACAGATGAAATGATTTTGGGGACTCACGAATAGAAAAGATTTATGTATATATTAGAAAGATAAATATTTCTAAGACCCACATTTTAGTCAGATTTGTTAAAAAATATATATTGTTTTATTCTTCACAACTTTATGTTGTGGACATGAAATAATCTTGACCACTATGCCAATATGAAATTTAAACTTTCTGAGGGGAAGGCAATAAACAAAATATTAAGTTCAGTTGAGGTATAAAAGTAACCAGTCAGGTGATTTTCCAAATTCCCTCAACAATGTGGAAGAAATCAATTATTCCTCTTTATGTCATAATTCTCTTACTATTTGAACTTAAGTATGTATTAACGTTAGCTTCCTTCCAAAATGAGAAAGTCAGGTGGAGTACTGTTGTGAGGATCACATGGAAAGATGTATATAAAATGCATTATAAATCTCAAAGCACTATATCAATGACAGTTACAATATCTTAGTCTTATCCTGAAGAAATATTATAATTATAGATTAATAATGTCTTTTTTTTCTTATTACTTCTTAAGTTACAGTTTTCATAATGTGCCTTTTCAAGATGATAGATTAAAATCAATGACATTTCATGTTGAATCTGTTATACATTTTTTCCTAATATATCACTTCTGAATAAATTCCTAGAATATTGAAAATTTCCTTTTCATATACAATCATTAAATCAATTTAATTGTAATTAATCAAACTGATTTTTAACTATTTATATACAAAATTATTCAGATTTACTTTATAAAATCTGTGCAAAAGCATTGGCCTTAGATTTATTTCACTGCCATTAAGGTATTTATTTAAAAAAAAAAAAAAAAAAAAAAAAAGAACTCCATAAAATTCTACTAACTTTAGTAAAATAATTCCTAAGATAAAAAGTTATCATTGGGTTACAAAAATGGAAGGATGCCAAATAACATTAACAAAGACTCAAGATGAGAAGGTATCGTCTTACAGAAGAAACTAATAGTTCGTATATTTATATAGTCTTTTCTTGGAGGTTTGATATAATTTTTGGATATTTATAACAGCTCAGAGAATCAAATCTGAAAAAGTACATGAAGCACTTGGTTAAACTATACAGAGCCATACAAATATAAGACACGTGTGCCATTATGATTATTAAAGTTTGATGATCTGGAGCCTGTCTGAACCATGAATATCAAAGGTCCTGCTACACAATAAAAAATCTGTTAAGTAATTATCTAAAGCAGGGCTTCCTAAACTTTTTCCACTCAAGATCCCTTTTCACCTGAGAAGTTTTATGAAATCATGGGTTACATATAAAATAGACATACAAATCAAACATAACAAAATAAATCATAGTTTTGCAAACCCCTAAAGTTTAAGAAATTTTGATTGACAGAATACTTTTCTAATTCCAGTCCTATCTGGAATTTTTTTTTTTAAAGTACCTCCAAACATCCCATAACCATGAAAATGCTACATATTGTCATAGATGTAGTCATAGACTACATGGCTATCTTTTTCTTTCACATTTGAGGAAAACGGAAATTAATCTGTACTTCAAAAAAAGGTTAAAGGCATACATTTCTTCAGCTTAAAATAATGAATCATATCAATTGTAACACCTGAAAGTCATTGCTACAGTACATTTACGATTAAATTCAAGTTAATTACTTAAGTTTATTATTGGTTGTCATGTGGGAGTAAAAAACATTAACCCTTCCCCCATTTTAAATAATTTCTTTTTCATTTTCTTCTGGCAAATTGTGTATGTTATATGACAAAATAAAGCCCATTCAATAAAGATTTTATTCAGAGAATTTTACAATAGAAATAAGGATAATTTAATAGCAATAAAGTATCATTCTTGTTTTAGAATCAAACGTGTGGGCAAAAATGTTAAGAAAAAAAGTTAACTGATAGACTTGTTTAATAATAATAATAATAGACTAATAATTATTAATTATTTAATAATAAAATAAAATTTTATATTAAATTTAATAATAAAATTTAATTAATAATTAATACATATTAATAATTATTATTAATAGACTGATAATACTTGTTTAAAAATCCTGTTGAATTAAATAGTATTACTGATGTTTTTTCTTGACTAGCTTTTTCTGCCATCCAGATGGTGGAATTCAATACAATTTTATTTTTAAAAAATCTGGAAAGATGAACAATGGCATTAAAAATCACATATGGGAATAAATATGACACACAAAAATCTTACCTGATTCTTCTGGGTCTTGATCATCTATTACACCTATAGACACTCCCAAATCCACACATTTCTTGCTATGTGCCTTAGATTTCATATGTTTTGTCAAATTTCCTTAAAGGGGAAAATATATTAAACTTTCATTATAGTAATATATTATATAATGTAGCTATTTTCAAATAGAAATATAAACTATGGCTACCAAAATTAAAGTATTCTTTTGGTCTTTTTCTACCCCTCTGATGGATATTTAAAGAACTTTTGTGATGGTGAGATTATGGAGAAAATCAAATCTAATAGCAACAAACACATATTTAAAGCAAATCCAGGTTTCTATTGGATATAAATGTAGCTACTAAAAATGACCCTTGGCTCAATAGAACCTATAAAAGAACTTTTACTTTCACAATACAAGTGGAAAAAAAAAAGAAAGTTTAAGCTTCAATGTTTAGTTAATACTACTATACTTGTTGGGCCAATGAGTACATAGAATTGACCAAGTAAACCCTGCCAATTCAAATCAAACATTTATTGAGTGCCTACTCTATCCAAAGCACTGTACTAAGCCCTGAAAAGGACACAAAGCAGTTAGCACAGCTTGCTTGTATTCTGTATTCAAATCTGTGTTCTCCTTGATGTGGTTATTTTCTCCAAAGAGATGGATTTTAACTCATTCATGGCTATCTATGTCCTCATATAATTCATCACAGAGACCAACTTGAGGCTCTTGTGTCACTCACTTTTGCCACATAACCAATAAATATACTTTTTCAGTCACACATTTCTTTGATCAAATCCTTTATACTGAGAAGCATCATGGGTTGGTGGTTTTCTGTTAGGATAACCTGGGTCCAAGTTCCATCTCTGTTATTTACTGGCTGTAATATGACCCTGGAAAAGTCACTCTTAGAGTCTCCAAACAACTGTCTAAATTATTCTCTAAGTAGGAAAATGATTGCTGATCCACATTGGTTGAAGGAAATTTCTTCACCAGGAGCTCCCTACACCAAAATCACAGGTTCAGGCAAAATGCTTTATACTGCGTCTCTTTTAACCTTCTTGTTAGCAATTTGTAGTTTCTTGTTTATGCTTACCATGCACCTTTCCATACTGTTTGAGATCTTCAACTTCACTTCCTCTGGGGACTATAGTATTCCAAGATTTCCAGCCATATATTTCCATTACTGGAAGCATATTGGTGTTAAAAATGAACTTTTGGTTCAATGAAAAGCTGAGGTCCTTAAAAGAAGTTTATAATTTTCTGAAGACAAGTAAGCCCATCCAATTCTGTATCATAATCTAGACCACAGGCCTTCTTCAATCTTTTAAATTTTTTTTTCTGTGTGATTCAGCATAAGTGCCACTTTCTACACAAAGTCTAGGAAGACCCCCAGTTGCTAGTATCCTCCCTCCTGGAAATTACTTTGTATATATTTACTTATTGATATTCATATTATTTTCCCTAATCGAATAAAAACTTCCAAGGCTGGGGCTGTTTTGTTTTTGTCTTTGTTTTCCCAGCCAATGCCGGTCAGTTTTCCCAGTGCCAGAATACATAGTAGGCACTTAATAAATGCTTGTTGAATGGATAGGTCAAATTCTTTTAAGTAATTATGAATCTCTTTTAGGAGGCTCTGCAATATTTTGGCGTTTGATGGAATCAACACAATAGTATCCACAAACTGGATCATCTGAAGGATCTCACCATCTTATAAGGATTCCTTCTTCAACTTGGACTCTGCTGGATCTCTTCTATGACAGTGATGAACATCTCAAGTGAGGCATAAAATAAATAAAACAAAATAAATTATGTTTGCACATAACAAGTGCTTATAAAATGTTGAATTGAATTGATTAAGATCCATTTCATCCTCTCAAGGAACTTAGATAATGTGAGAGAGAGATACACAATCAAATATTAATATGAAGTAGTGTATGAAAGAACATGCAAGGTACAAAGAATTTGAAAAAAAAAAAAAAAGCATGGATGGAATGCTTATCAAATTTACAGATGATAGAAAGCTGACAGGAATAGCCTAGAAAATGGATTTTAAAAATTAGAATCCAAAAAAGAAGTCTCTATGGGTTGATTACTGTAGCAACACAGATACTCATTCCTTCTGTGTACATCACGGAAAAACTATCTAATGTGATGGAGATTTTGCTTGGCATCTTTGAACATACTATGGGTATTTCACTGTAGCACTTATGTGGTATTCCCTGTTCTTGCTATGACAGGATCACCTTTTCTGACCATATTTCCTGGTTTTTTACACCATTTCTTCTGCATAAATCATCATTGGTAATATGTTATACTCATTTATGCAACATTATATTTCCCTTTGGATAACCACAATTTTTGAGTCTTTGGAGACCTTGGTATTCCATGATTCACAGCCATATAATTTCACTGAGAAGATATTGATTTATTTTTTTAATCAAATTTTTGTTGCAGGAGGTTTAAAGTTATTGAGAGTTCCGCACATTTTCCAAAATACAATCTGATCTGTTTTCTTTTTTAATTCTGAGCCTAGTTCATTGTCCATTTATATGTGTACCCAAGATACACACACACACACACACACACACACACACACACACACACACACCCCAGCTCAAGTGGCTGTCCATCACATAACATATTAGAGTCTGAACAACAGACACTTGATCCAATTAGTATTTCTTGCCTGTATATCAACCCATATCAATAGAACTCATTGAGATGGTTCTGCTCTGTAATATGTTGAAAACATGGTATGACCAGCAAAAAGCCATTTGTAAAAAGGAACATTTAGAGGTCCTCTCTATTTATGGGGAAATCCTCTTCTACTTGGATTCTATGCATGCTATAGTCTTGTTTTATGTCTGCTTGCTGAAAGAGTTAATGTTGAGAGGACTGAAAGTTATCTCTATGATTACATTTATAAAGGTATTGTATTTGATATTAACATATATGTATATATATATGAGAAATATTTTGTTAAAGGAAAAGCCTTTAAAGCAGCATTTTACTTAAGGCTGAGTAAAGTTATTTTTTAAAAGCAACACATACTACAGAATCTTATGTCCTCTTTACTCTCTATTCTAGGATTTTAAAGATGTGATTTGCCATAGAAAATAATTTGCAAAAACCTTTTTGGTCCCTTTATCATATCCTCAATGAATGTAAACTTAATAAGTAAAAAGATCATTTTCAAGAATTTTACCATGATGAGAAAATAGGCTTGTGATTATTTGTTACAGATATCTTCCAGCCTACTTCTTTCTCTCCCCAATCCAAATCCTACTGTTTGTTATCTTCTCATGTTTCAGATATTTTAAAAATTACTCCTTTCATGCTTTCTTTTTTCTTTTATGCATACTTTGTCTAGTCTAGCAGCTATCCTTCACTGGATCTTTCTGCATGACATTTACACATGCCAATATGGTACATTTAGGACTGAGATGTTGAATCCACTGTCATTAATAACAGAATAGATCATTAAGGAAACATTGGAAAATAGATTTCAATTTTAGTGTACTTGTTGTCTTTCATCTTCATCTATAAATTGTTTCATAATAAAGTAACTCAGTGTGGTCCCATACAAACCTTTTTAAAGACTTATTTTCCTCCTATTCTTCACAGTTCTATGAGGTAATACTGTGCAAAATCTTCCAATATTGTTTATATCTGATACAAATATTGATTATCATGCATTCTTATTTTACATGGAGATCAACTATTTCCTAGGTGAATTATTTTGGAGACTCTTTTAGTCTTCTTATGAATTGACATTAGTTAAATGTACATAGAAAATGATGATAGTCCACACAAATTTCAGTTCATTTTATCCACTTTCCAAATTAGTCATCAATATTTTAACCAAATTTTAACCAAATTTACTTGCATACCTTATCTTTTAATTTTTTAAATTTACTTTTGATTCTAAATTTTGCTCTTAAAAAATAGGGCAGCAGGAAGATGATCTCACTGTATAAGGTGCTAATTCATTAACACTAAGTCTTTTAAACCTACTGAATGATGTACTAGGTAAAATCAGTCATTTTTGTCTATTAAAATACATTCAATGTCATTTTTGTATTGTTCAATACTCACTAATCCCAATGTCTTCTACTATTTGTCAAAACATTCAAGATATAAGGATGTAAGGCTTCTACATAGTTTACAAGCCTTTCCCTCTTTCTTAATCACAAATCATATCTTCCAATATTTTTCAAGGTCTTTCGTTTTGCCTAGTTTCACACTGGAGTCACTGAATGTCATTGTACATTTTGATATGGTCTGAAGAATTTTTCGAGTTTTTCATGGACTTTCTCAATCTTCTCAATTTTCACATCAGATGTTGGCATTTAAGCTGTAATTATTATGATTGTTTTTCATATGTATTCTGCAAGCACTTCAAGGTAAGATGATCAAAAATCCCATGAAATTATTTTTCTTATTGCCTTTGAAGACATTCTGTAACCAACTCTGCAAATTCATTTATTTGCTTTTCCAAGGAGAATCTGTGAGTCAACCTTCTATTCAGTGGAAACTTCATTATGTTTGTTGATGCCATTTAGAGTTGAGAATGCCATTATCATCATTTGGTTCAGTGTTCCTAGGAGTATAATCAACTTGTGATCAGTATAAACACTGTGTAATTCTTAGCATTTTCTTCTTCCTTATCCATTGCTCTTCACCTATCACTGCAGAAAGAGGCCACCCAGGACTTAGAGCCACTTTGTCTTTTTGTTTGTTCCTTGGTTGCCAGGATCAAAGAATCCACCACCTACCAACCAAATTTCAAATGATGATCCCTTGCTCCCGGAACAGTTCTTGTAATCTTTGTAATTTAGTAAAAGCTGTTATAAGTTGTGCTGGTGGCATAGCTTTTAGGAATCTACTACTATATCCATGCTATCATAAAGCAATGGAAGAGGACTTTATTAAAGGGACAAAAGACAGTAAAATAGAATTGGGTAAATTCATTTAATAAATATTGAAGTTCCAACTATGTGCAAATACCTGTGGTAGGAACTGTGTGAAAAAATAGTTTAGATAAGATGCAATCCCAACTCTCTTCAGAGGTTGCAAGTTAGAAAGGAGTTTGCTCATTTTGCTTGTTTAATCACCAGTCTTGTGATATTGTTTAGGAAAATTCCACTGAGGAAAATCCTACTCTACCAATGCAGATCAGCAACTCCCTTGCAACTTAGTCTTTAAATTAAGAGTTTTGTGTCAATATTTATGAATTCAGTGACTCATTTAGTATCACACAGCCAGTATATGTCAGAGAGGGGAATTGAACCAAGTTTACTAAATTCCAAGGCCAGTTCTCTTTACACTATGTCACATTACTTTTTCTATAATAAACAAAGGGGTATGGGTGAATGACATAGAAATTGGTAACTATGTCATACAATCTTTCATGTTAAATGCTTTAGAAGTGAAAAACAAAATGCTAGATGAGATCAAAAGGTATGTGGGAAGGACATGATTACTGGGTAAAGGAGAATGAGGGAAAAGTTTCAAGAGGAGATGACCAGTGAATTGGGCTGTAAGGATGTGTCAGAATTAAACAAGAAGAAGAAGGTAGAAGGCATTACAGGCATATAGACTGGGTGAACAAGACACAACTAGAGAGTGCAGGGAATGTTTGTTAGGACAAGAGTAGACTAGTTTGATTACAGCACTAAAGATACATTGAAGGGTGTATATAAGACAAGAGTAAAAAAGAGTAATAATGTCATACCTAATTACAGTGAACCCTGAACCTGTTACATAGAAAAACAATTTTAATTTTTAACTTTTGAGTAAGAGAATGTTAAAACTATATCCATATATAAGAAAGATATTTTGTTATCATGTTGCTTTATGGAGGATGAACTGGAATACAGTGTCATAACTGGAATACTTAAAGAGACTACTACAACAACAGTCTAGGCAGGTACTTCTGAAAATGTTAACTACTGAAGGCAGCAGAGGAAAGAGAGAAATGGAGCAGGTAATGTTGCAAAGTTGCTACTAATCAAGCTTGATTAGTGAAAAAGTAAGAAAGATAAAAAACAAGGAAAAGGCAAAGATAATCACAAGGTTATAATTATGAGGAAAATTTTTTTCTCTAACATAAATAACATGGCAGAAAGAGATATATGCATAAGTGAATTTGGAAACAGAAGAGAACTTGGATATCTTGGCCAACTCCTTCAACTTAGAAACAGGAAAACTGAAACCCAAAATAGAAATTACTTGACTCACAATTATAAAGATAGGTAGAATGAGAGACAGTCCCCCTACTCCTTAACCAACATTCTTTCTACCAAATCACATGCAATTATAGTGTTTTGTTTTGTTTTTTAATTAACTGCATTAGCAAAAGATGAAGGAGACTTGCCTAGAAGGGAGTCCAAGTTAAAAATAAATGAGGATTTAAGTAGATTGTAAACTCAATGTAAGTCAATAGTCTGATGTGGAAACCTGCACATTATGCTATCAGATATCACCAACTATAATTATACAGTTAGTTTGCCATTCATCTATGTCATGCTGTAAACTCAGGTATTGACAAGGCAGAATTTATCTAGACCAAGAGAGTGAAAACCCAGGAACATGTCATTTGAAAACTTTTTAAGAAGAGTTAGGGGAGAAATGATAGGTCTAAAAGTGCATAGCATCCAAAATGGGCAAAGTGACAGTCTTGCTGCACTAGCCAGAGCCTGGTCAGACCATATTTTTAGTACTATGTACAATTGTGGGTACCACCTTGAGTGAAGACATTGACAGGTTAGAAACCATCCTGGATAACCAGCATGAAGCAGTAACTGAAGTTTATGACAGATGAGCTTCAATTAAAGGATTTGGAGATGTCTAGCATGGAAAAGAAAAGACTTGGGAAAGATATGTTAACTTCATTAAGTATTTCAAAGGCTGCCACATGGAAGAGAGATAACATTTCTTTTGCTTAATCTTGGAGAGCAGAATTGGCAATAAAGGGTAGAAGTTGAAAATAAGAAAATTCAGAAATCTTCAGAAGAAAGCCTTCCTAACCATTGGAACCTTCCAATGTCCAGAGACAGCGAGGCCCTCCTCCTCTTCCTTCTCTTACTTCTAAACATGGGTTGAAATCCTGTAATATTTGTTGATAGTCTGGACAATTCTTGGTTTACTTTCTGCCATTTCATCTCTATCACTTGGGAACCATAAGGGAACCCAAATAAGCCTTGAGGTTCATATGCTTTGTTCATCTCAAGGATGCCCATAACCAACTATAATTAAAATAAATACCCCTGAAAAAATGAAATTCCAAATTGTGAAACATTAAATATCATTGAAACTTCTAAAGAAGAAAGAAAATATTTTAAAAACAAATAAAAAGTTCTGAAAATATAAAGAATATTTGAGAGAAAAAACCAATAACAAGTAACATTCCTGTATTTCTTAATCTTAAGATTTTCTATGACATGACTACATCATGACTTTTTACAACATAAATGTTCAATAAACAATACTTAAAGAGATTATTTGTAAAATCTCTAATCATTATTATTCTCAACAAAGCATTATTGAATAAGAGAGTGTTTATCTTTGGATAGATAGTAAAAACATTTAACTATAACAGCATTTAACTTATGAAGTATTAATACAAAGTAATAATTTACCAGATATTATGACAGTATCTTAACAGTGCTATAAAAGCTTATGATTTGAATAAAATTATACATATAGCAAGTAAGGGAATAATAGGTCTAATTTCACTGAGTTCTTCTGAGGTATGAACAAACTATAAAGAGGAATGATTAGAAAGCAGGACACACTTAGCATAGTTAAGATTTGATTTAGCATTCATATATATATTTATGGAAGTTAAGGAGGAAAATGTAATAGGTGGGAGGCCTAACAATTAGATAATAGCATTGTTTCATTAATTCTTAAAATCTTATTGTTGTTTTTATTTAAAATATTTTCTTAATCTTTTATAGCTTTCTAATAAAATTACATATAACACAAAATTCTTACTTCAAAGTGACTACTTCTAAAAATATATTAGCAACAGAATATATAACATTTTATATATGAGGGGAAGTTATTGCTTTAATTTTAAAATTTTAAATTAATGACATTTTAAAAAGATTATGTAGAGGCTGTCATCTTCCCCATCTCCATTTCATCACAGGATCTAGAGAAATAGACATAAATATCTGGAGGAAGGAGGTGGACATGCTATAAATATATAGATAGATAAACATAGATATAGTACATATATATATATTTATATCTGTGTAAAAATATTCCAAGTATAATGCATAACAATTTTAAGCCATTATAAAGAGAAGGAAAATACAAAAAATTTATGTTGTTCTACCTTTAGTCTTGAAGGAGAAATTACAGTAGTTGCAGTGGTAAGGACGGACATCTGTGTGAGTGCGAATATGTTTCTTCAGCATACTAGGTTTCTTACAACGTATTCCACATTCCTCACAAATGTACTTTCCTCTTCCTCTGCCCCGAACATAGACATAATCTTCATTTGATTTATATCTAATTTAATGAAGAAAATACGAATAGGAAAGTAACAAACATAATCATCAATGAAATAAAACAAATGATGGTACAAACTCAAAACAAATAGCTTTTGTGCATTTTTATCATTTTATTTTTACATTAAAAAGCATCTAATATCTAGGAGCTAACTGTAATTCAATTTGAAATCTTCTCTAGCTCTATTAAATCTCATTCCTTTCTTCCTCAGTAGTAATTTCAGGGTTCTTTCTTAACATAAACACATACATATACATACACACACAAAAAGTATTATACAATAGTAATAGCTTATATTTATATGTCTTAATTTTTACCTAGTACTTTCCTCACAACAACCCTAAGTAATTAATACAATTACTATTGCCCCCATTTTACAGATGAGAAAACTAAAGCTTCAAAAGGTAATTTGCCCAAGGTCACTTAGATAGATGACTAAAGTGGAATTCAAACCCTCCCTTCAAAGTTGGCTAATCTGTCACCGTCTCTTCCTATCTGTATATGTATGTGTATATACACATACTTACATGTACATATATGCACACATAAAATTATATACTGTATATGATTATGATATATTATCTATGGTATATATTGTTATGACATAAATGTTACATATCATGCATATACATACACCCATAGATGCATGCATGTGTATATATATGGATGTGAATTTATCCAGATCTAGGATTTTATTAGAATAGGGAACTCAGAAATTCTCTCTACCACTTTAAAGCAACCTTTCTCTGCAAATAATATTCTTTGTAGGTTATTACCCAGGACACTGCCTCAGGTCATACAATTCTCAGATGTCAGAGGATAGACATGAACGTGGTTCTCTGCGGCTCTGAAGCCAGTTCCATACCATACCATACCATTTCCTATTATAACAAAACTCATAAAATAATACTCTGCATATCAAAATATATATGGGTATTTCAAATTTATCTTTTTCAGGCTAGGAAAGTTTAGAATTTTCAAGATATTGAAAAATACAATCCATTGCTATAGAACTAGAAATGAAACTCAGAACTTCAAAGAGACTTTGCTTATAAGTATCTCACCATTTTTTAATAATTAGTATTGTTCTTTTCTCCTACAAATATAAACAATTAAAATTTTGATCAGAATGGAACTGAACTAAACTGAATATATATTTTTCTATGCTAACTTTATAGCAAGGACTATGTTCTATGTAAATGTTGAATTAAATATGTGAATTTATATATGCTAAAAATATAAAATTAGAAAATAATGATCATCTTTTAAAATATCAAAACAAGGAACATTAATTTTTAAAAAGCTAATTTAAAAAATAAAATTGGTACTTGCCCTCCATCAAATATCTTAACTCTTCTTGGTTCATTTTTCATTATGGAATTTTCTTTATCTTGTTCATTGCTAATTTCAGAGGTGGCTTTATTGCTGAATTCAACTACTTTGGACTTTTGACTACCTAATGCTCTCTGAAAGAAATAAAGAAATTCAACCTTAAAGGAATTGAAAACAATACCCTTTTAAAATGTTCAATGGAGACTATAATTTACAATAATTAGTGTAAAGAGGCGCATGATTGTAAATAAACTTCATTACACTTAATCAAATTTAATCTGTCTTGTCAATAACAAAAAACAAACACACACACACAAACCAAACAAACCATCCATAATAACTTGGTAATATAGTCCTTCCTTGCTCCAAAATAAAGATTCCACAATTTTCTTCAAAGTAGGATAAGTGATCTATTATGATAATATTCTTAAGAAAGTTATTTATTATATTTAACTTTAAATTTTAACATGTAGTTTGAGTCAAGTTAAAATCTTTAAGATAATTAAATATTTCCCACGAATATTCTCATCTTCCCTCCTAATCTCCCAGTTAAATAATTTCAGTAAATTTAAACCATAAGTTCTATTTCCAGCACTTTGTATCATAAAGTAACCCTTTCCAAATCTGATAGACATCTTAAGTTGAAAAAACAATATAGGCAGTCTTCAAAATTGTGATGTTTCATTCCTGAAAAAAGGGCTGTAAATAAAGATATAGGAATAATGTAAGTCAACTCTAACTTCCTCATAGAAATGTTTATAAGAGGAATTATAAGAGAGGGTTATATTCCTGAACAAAAGTCAGTTGCCATAATTGCCACGGAAATGGTCACAAGCACCACATTAACCACAAAATAAATACTTTATATTATGCAATATAAAGTATAGACATTTAACAAAGAGGACAATATAATAACCATGACAAATTTTTATTAAATTTATAGACATAATGTAGCATAGTAAACAAAACAAAACAAAAAAAATGAGATCTGAGTTCACATGCTAGTTCTACTACCTAATAGCTGTACAAGTCAGGGAGACATGACTTGTTTCTGGGTGACATAATAATATGCTTATTAATAAAATAAAAATGGGAAGGTTGAGGTGATTTCTCAATTCCCTCCTCCATCACCCTACCATTCCCAGTCTAAATTTTTTAATATCAAATTATCCTTTAGGAAAACTGCAAGCATCTCTGGATAAGTGAACATGATAACATGTGGAAAATAGAAGAAATTTGGAAAAGGACCTTTATTAAGGTCAGGAGACAATAAACTCCGAGAGCTACCTAAAGTTAAGAGCAATACATGGGGTCATATGTACTGAATGGGGTCATATGAATTGACAAAATAATCTGTGTATAGCCTGCTATAAATAAGACTGAGAAATTAAATTATTATAATTTGACTAGGGTTTTCAACTAGTAGATTAAAAGAACTGATGCCAATTAAACTTTGTTTGGTAGGTATTCAATGAGATTATTTCAGAAGGGAAAGCATAGAAGCTTTGTCATTAGGGATCCTCTGATTGCAGTCAGAATCTCCATTCTAAGAGACAGCATATCACATACTTCATCTTATACTTGAATAAAAATCCAGTCTGAAATATCTCTAACAAATGTGCATTAATCTGTGCTCAGCTATCCCGCTCTTCCCCTTGCAAAGATTCAAACATGGGAAATCTAGCCTTCCAACAGAGTCCAAATCTGACCTTCTATGAATTATACCCACTGATCTTAGTATTGTCCTGTGGGAACAAGGCCTAAAAAAATCAAGTCCTTTTTCTACATACTATCAATCAATCAATATTTATTAAGCACCTATTATTGGCCAGGCACTGTGCTAATGCTAGTCCTTCAACAAATGAACAATGCTAACCCATTTTTTGCCAAATGATGTCTTCTCAAAACTAAATATATTTCCAATATCAACTGATTCTCATGTGACATGATCCCAAGATCCTTTACAATTCTATTGACTTCTCTTGTTCCCAATTTCTTCAACTATGATGTGCAAACTCATATGGAGTCTTGTAATTGAATAAGGGAGGCTATCTCAAAATGACTTATTATCAATAAATTTTATTTGTATACCTATTTTATATACCTAGATCCCTGGAATCATGTAAAAACTTCTGAGGCAAAAAAAGGTCATGAATGGAAAAAAAAAAAAAATAAAACTTAAGAATCTCTGTACTAGAGTATTGATACTATTTTTACAATGTGGAAGCTAAAACTGAGCACAATATTGCAAATTTAGGCCACCCAAGATAGATATAGTAGGATTATCACTCTATACATCCTGAACAAATTTTAGGCCTCTCTTAAATGAAGTCTAAAATTTAATTAGCTTCTTTAACTGACATACCACACTGCTGACTACATTAAATTTATAATTCCACTCCACATTTGATTCCTTTATCATAGTGTCAGGGGCATAGTAAACTAAATTTAATAAACTCCTAGTGATTAAGAAACCCAAGGTTGGAAACTAAAGGACTGTGGAGAAGAGGCGAGATTTCAGCACCTCATCAAATTGAGATTTGTGACTTTGGAAAGGAGAAAATGGAAATAAGCAAAAGAATCTTACATTTGACTTCAAAAATATGAATTTCTAAAGTGGAAGATGGAAAGATATGCCAGAAAGCAGTACGGTTAAAAAAAAAAAATCTGGGAGAGTTAATGGCCTATAATCTCATTACAATACTGTGATATAATAGTTCATAATGAACTTGGGCCATATTGAGACAGATGTAATAAGTAGGCCAAGAAAGAAATAAGAACTAGAAACAATTGAGATAACATCTAAAGTATTGTATTTCAGTTCTGGGGACCTTACTTCATGCCTTGAGGATCAGTTAAAGGAAGTGGAGATATTTAGTCTGGAAAAGAGAAGACTTGGAACAGGGAGCAAGATATTTGCCTTCAAATATTCAAAGAGCTACTGTGATGCAAATGAATTCCAAATCTGATTTCCTATCTTCTCCCTTGATCTCTAGGCACATACTACCAATAATCTGTAAAAACCTCTTTATTTGGATACACTGAAAAGTGAACTAATCATCTTCTTTCCAGAACCTACTTTCTCCTTACAAATTCTCTAATTCTATACAATAACACCATTTTTCCAGTTCAACTCTTCAATCATCTTGATTGTCAACTAAGTCCTGTACTTAATCAGTTGATGAGATCTGTTGAGGCATTCTTCACAATCTGCTTCCTATATTCTCTGTATTCATTCACAGTGATCAAGCACCACTACAATTAAGTTCCTGATACCTCTATGATACTTTTATAGGAATCTCCAAATGAATTTCCCTGCTTCCACTCTTTCTATTCTCCAATCTAATATTTACACACCTGGAAAAATAAAGTTTGTAACACAGAGAATTGAATGATTCCCCCAATATGTATAGGATGATAAAACTTGCTTAGCTTGATATGTAAGGACCTCTACAATCTATTTTCATTTCATTTTAATCATCTTTATGGCCTCCACAATTCCAGACAAATTAATGTAAGCCATTTCTGTTTTCCTTTGTTTGAATAGGTTACTACCAAGAACCAGGATGCATTTTCCTTCCTATATTCACTTCTGGAATATTTAGTTCAAATACCACCTTTTCCTTTAACTTGTCTTAACACCCATTCCAAATTTAAAAAAAAAAAAAGTTTTCTGCCTATTTCATAATTTTTTTTACATCATAACCACCATCATAATAACACATTATAATCTCTGTTAGAATGTTATATCTTCAAGAACAGGGACTATGTGACTTTTACAATTCTGTATCCTTCGTGTATAATATAACTATGTTTGGATTTAACCATTCCCCTGGATACTAGGTATTAAAAAATGTTTTCTGAATGAAATTTCATCTTTTTGTGTATGTTCTTGTCTCTGCTCATATCTGTCCTCATATCATTGCCTCTCATTCTATACATCTTTCCTTTGCCTTTTTTTCCACTGTAACCTTCTACCTTTTCCTTAAAAGCCTGTCTGTGGTTGGGAAAAGTAAAGTGGATTAAGCTAAGATATCTCTTATAGTTACTCTTAATTATTCTCTAGCACATGTAAAATGTCGCACATTTTCAAAAAGTAGTCAGCACATCATATGGTGTACTCAAAGATACAGTGAGAGAGACTGGTACCTTCTTATGATATTAACTACGACTCATCAAAAATGTTGACACAGCCTATAACAGTTATAAATTCAGTCCTTACATTTCTGTAGCTGGGTATAGCACAATTTTGATAGCTGGTTCTCCGGGGAATCTTTTGTTTGTTTATTTGTTTATTTTATTTTATTATGGCCAAAGAATACATGCTCTAACTGAGGGGAGTCCAACTTCTGCCCAGACCAAAGCTGCCAGGATACTAGAGAGCAAAAGGAGAAATATGTTTAGGAAACTTTTATAATGTTTCAATTTTGCAATCTGCATGCTTGTCTGGATCCCATACCCTTATGCAATAAAGTATGTGGAGTGTAGGCATATTTTTCTAAAAAAATTTAAAGTAATCTCAATTATGTGGTCATATCTTGTCATATAAATTCAATATGCCTCCTATAATTTTGGTGACTGCAATCTTGATTATTTCAGTATAATTTTTCCAATATGGATAACAAAACTTTGATGAGGAAACTCCTTCCGCCAATGCAGATCAATACTTTTTTTTTCCAACTTGCAGTGCTAGAGAACTGCTGTCTTGGGTCACACAAATCTGTCAGAAACAGGATTGGAGACTTGGTACTCTAAGCTCTGAGTCAACTCTCTTATCCATTATGCCATTTTGTCTCTCTTGGATTTTTCCCAAAATGTTTCATGAACATTTAATATTTAATAGTAAGCTCTGGTTGATGGGCTGTTATTTGTAACCCAGGATTTATTTACAAAAGATTTTATGTTCCCTGCCTGATTTTCATTAAAAATAAATGATTTCATAATTTTTTAATAAGCAAAAAGAAGATTAAACAAAATGAGCTCTTTTTATTTATATAACTAAGTCATTGTCCTCCTGTGGATCAGTGGCCTTGGTTAGAATAGCCCTTTTTAGAAAAAAAGGCTCCCAGATTTTGGGAACCTAAAGTAACAATATCCCCAAAGTTGAATGAATACAGCACTTCACAGCTTTCAAACCACTTTTATGTATTTCAATCTCTCTTTAGCTGAAATCCTAAGAAGTAGATTAAGTCAAGGAAATTATTAACCCCATTAAAAGCAGAGGCTAGGAGAACTCAAAAGACTTGCCCAAGCTCATGTAGTTAAGGAAAAAAGAAATAAACTAGGATTATAAGCTGTTCCTGGGAACCACAGACAATGTTGTTGCCCAGGAGTCAAAGGACCCTGGGTTAAAATCCCTCCTGTGATGCTATCCATTTGATCCATTTGCCTTAGCAAGTTACCCAATTTCTTGAGGTTTTAGTGTTCTCATGTGAAAAATAAAGAATTTGGATTATATGGCCTATAAGGTTCTTCTCAACTCTACATCAATGATCAGATTCAAATTCTTTGACTTTCAAAGGAAAAAATTCAACTTTCATTTAAATGGGAAAAAAAAAATCAAAATTATTTTACACATCACAAAGATGCAAAAATGCTCAAAAAGACGAGAGAGAGAGAGAGAGAGAGAGAGAGAGAGAGAGAGAGAGAGAGAGAGAGAGAGAGAGAGAGAGAGAGAGAGAGAAGAGAGAGAGAGAACAAATAATAATAAAAAGAATGATTTGTAAATAAAAATAAAGCAAGAAAAAGAAGGATGGTAAAAGAGTAGAAATAAGGATCGCCAATGTCTCAAACACAAAATTTCTTCATAAAGATCTAAAAATTGCATAAAGATCAAGTCCTAACTGATAAATCTAAGAAGAAATCATGAGTGGGACTTTTTTTCTAGTCCAGGTTGGCAAAGGAAAGTAAAAGAAAGGTCTATGGACACTGGGGATTGAATCTACCCAGGAATATTCTGGACCATTTCAAACACAAGCATTAAAAGAGGGCCAATACCATGCACCATGCAAGAAGAGGTTCTTAAGACTACAAAGACAGGCTCAGCCTGCAAGATGCAAAAATAGGTGTCAACTGGCAGTTCCATAGCTCACTGATTAGTTTCTAGTGACAGATTCAATTGTGGAACTGAGAGGAGACTAAAGATGATATTCTAGAGCACTGAATGTCTTTCCAATTATTTAAATCTGACTTTATTTTTGTGGCAAGTGTTTCTTAATTTTGCTCATATAATTACTGACTTTCCTTTGGTAGATATATTCCCAAATATTTTATACTATCGACCGTTATTTTGAATGGAATTTCTCTTTGTATCTCTTGCTCTTGGATTGTGTTGGTAATGTATAAAAATGCTGAGGATTTATGTGGATTTATTTTGTATCCTGCAACTTTGCTAAAATTCTGAATTATTTCTAATAGCTTTTTAACAGAGTCTTTGGGGTTCTCTAGGTATACCATCATGTCATCTGCAAAGAGTGATAGTTTGATTTCCTCATTTCCTACTCTAATTCCTTGAATCTCTTTCTCGGCTCTTATTGCCGAGGCTAGAGTTTCTAGTACTATATTGAATAGTAATGGTGATAGTGCGCAACCTTGTTTCACTCCTGATCTTACAGGGAAAGGTTCTAGTTTATCACCATTACATATGATGTTTACTAGATGGTTTTAAATATATGCTCATTATTATTTTAAGGAATAGTCCATTTATTCCTATACTCTCAAGTGTTTTTAGTAGGAATGGATGTTGGATTTTATCAAATGCTTTTTCTGCATCTATTGAGATGATCATATGGTTTTTATTAATTTGATTATTAATATGGTCAATTATACTAACAGTTTTTCTAATATTAAACTAGCCCTGCATTCCTGGTATCCCACTTGGTCATAGTGTATTATCCTGGGGATGATTTTCTGAAGTCTTTTTGCTAATATCTTATTTAAGATTTTAGCATCAATATTCATTAAGGAAATTGGTCTATAATTTTTTTTCTCAGTTTTCGATCTACCTGGTTTAGGTATCAGTACCATGTCTGTGTCATAAAAGGAATTTGGTAGGACTCCTTCAATCCCTATTTTTCCAAGTAGTTTATATAGCATTGGAGTTAGTTGTTCTTTAAATGTTTGGTAGAATTCACATGTAAATCCATCTGGTCCTGGGAATTTTTTCTTAGGGAGTTGGTTAATAGCTTGTTCTATTTCTTTTTCTGAGATGGGATTATTTAGATTACTTACTTCTTCCTCTGTTAATCTGGGCAAGCTATATTTTTGAAGGTATTCTTCCATTTCATTTAAGTTATCGAATTTATTGGCATAAAGTTGAGCAAAGTAGCTCCTAACTATTGTTCTAATTTCCTCTTCATTAGTGGCGAGTTCTCCCTTTTCATTTTCAAGACTTACAATTTGCTTTTTCTCTTTTTTTAATCAGGTTTACTAAGGGTTTGTCTATTTTGTTGGTTTTTTCATAGAACCAACTCTTAGTTTTGTTAATTAATTCAATAGTTTTTTTTTTACTTTCAATTTTATTAATCTCACCTTTTATTTTTTGAATTTCAAGTTTTGTGTTTGTCTGGGGGCTTTTAATTTGTTCCTTTTCTAGCAATTTTAGTTGTAAGCCCAATTCGTTGGCCCTCTCTTTCTCTATTTTATGCAAGTAGACCTGTAGAGATATAAAGCTTCCCCTTATTACTGCTTTGGCTGTATCCCATACATTTTGGTATGATGTCTCATTATTGTCATTTTCTTGGGTGAAGTTATTAATTATGTCTATGATTTGCTGTTTTACCCAATCATTCTTTAGTATAAGATTATTTAGTTTCCAATTATTTTTTGGTCTATTTTCCCCTGGCTTTTTATTAAATGTAATTTTGATTGCATTGTGGTCTGAAAAGGATGCATTTACTATTTCTGCCTTACTGCATTTGATTTTGAGGTTTTTATGCCCTAGTATATGATCAATTTTTGTATAGGTTCCATGAACTGCTGAGAAGAAAGTATACTCCTTTCTGTCTCCATTTAGCTTTCGCCAAAGATCTATCATATCAAACTTTTCTAGTATCCCATTTACCTCTTTGACTTCTTTCTTATTTATTTTGTGATTTGATTTATCTAATTCTGAGAGTGCAAGGTTGAGATCTCCCACTATTATAGTTTTGCTGTCTATTTCTTCTTGCAGCTCTCTTAATTTCTCTTTTAAATTTTAATTTAAAATTTTACCTATGCATATGTACTGTCAAAGAAAATGTTATAATTATAAAAATTAATAAAAAAGAAAAAAAAAGAATGAAAAAAAAAAAAGGTATTCTAGGATAAGGGGAGGTCCCAGGCAATGTTATGGAATGAGCTGGGAGAAAGTTTAAAAGCAAGTAGTGGCAATGTGGCTCAAATTGCAGGAATTGAGTGGGATCTCAGCTCTTAGCATCAAATCCTGTCTGAAATTTGAAGAAGGATAACTAGGACTCAAAACCAGGAATAAAGAGAAACATGCAGTCATTCTGAATCAGAGCTTCCTGAGTGACAGTAACTAAATCCAGCACCAGTTTAAGTAAAACTCGCTACTATATGCAGAATTCAGAGTTTACCTCTAGATCAGAGTAGTTTGGGAACACTGAAAGCATGCAGGTCTCCAGTCTAAGGTGTCAATGAAATCTTGGAATATTACAATTCACATGAAAGAAGCAATAGGAACCAAGAGAACACAAACTCAGTTTGGACAGTTTTTCTAGAAGTATGCAGATCACTGTCCTAATAGCAAGGATAAAGTCAGGAAGGGAGTTAAAAGAATGAGTAAAGAAAAAGAATACTGCTATGAAGAAATATTATGATGACAAGAATGTTTAAGACAAATACTCAGAAGAAAATGAATTCAAAACAACTATAAGCAAAAATTCAAATTAAAACATGCTTGGGCACAAGCTGAACTAGAATTCTTGAAAGAGAGGCAGCAAAAGAAAAAAATAATGAAGAGAGCTAAAAGTGATTTGTCAATGAAATGAGAACACCAGAAGAAAAAAAGAAAAAGAAAAAGAAATGAGAGCTAGGGAAGAAATAATTAGAAGCAAAATTAGCAGCTTGGTACAAAGAAGCATAAAGTATTAGTCAAAGAACAAACAATCTGAAAATGGCAGTTGACCAAAAAAGAAATTAATGACTCCATGTGGAAAAAAAAAAAAAAAAAGAACTATTAAAACAAAGTCAAAAGACTGAAAAAAAAAGAAAAAAAAAAAAAACATAGCAATGACGACTGACCTGGAAAAGAAATCAAAGACAGATAATTTAAGAATTGTTGAACTCTCGGAAATCCATGATCCAAAAAAGAGCTGAGATAATACATCTCAACAAATCATAAAAGAAAACTGAAAATAATGCAGAAATAGGAAAAATCTACTGGTAACTTCTTGAAAGAAATCCCACAATGAAAACTCCCAAGGACATCATCCAAAATCCACAGTTTTGAGGTCAAACAAAAAATACTGCAATTAGCCAAAAAGAAAGAATTCACATACTGAGGAACAACCATCAGGATCACACTAGAATTAGCAGCCATTATTTTAAAAGGGAAAGAACTTGGATTAAGATATTCCAAAAATCAGAAATACTATAAAAATAATAAACAGCTTTTAAATATTTAAACAATTCTGATTAACACAATAACCACAACTCAGTCTATCTATCTCCTGAACACTGGGGAGATAAACTAACAATATAAAATAAAGCTCTTTTTATATAAAGATATAAAATAAAACATTTTTGGAAAAATGCAGGAATTTGTATTGCTTTACTATAATATAAGGATTCTGTTTTTTCTTTTTTCTTTTCTAATAGTGTATAGGAAATGATAGGCATTTTTGTTAATTAAAAGTTGATATAAAATATATATATTTTATATATACAGAAATTTTATATGAGTTAAGAAAACTCCAGATCAGAGTATTGTGTTTTATAGGATTTTAACAACAGGCTATTAACAGTGATATAATATTAAGAGTTATATCAAAACACTTATCTCAAGCAGAAGAGATTTTTTAGGAAGTTCTCTGTGCCAACTGGTGGAAGGATAAAATTTGAATAAAAGTTAAATATTTTAAAGGTTAAAGAAACAAAGAAATAGGAGTGAGTCAAATGACATTGCATCAGAGACAGAAGACAATGTCTATGGAGCAAATAGGACATAAATAGCATAAGAATGTTTTAAAGGTAAATCTAAGGCATATTTCAGGCATGTGAATAATATCTTCTTAAGTGAATTAACTATTTTCAGGATGAAGACCTCAAAGGAATTGGATGAAGCAGTATAAAAGTGATGGACCTGGAATTAGTAAAATCTGAATTCAAATTGGGCCTTAGATTGTTAATAACCGTTGAGACTATTGGCGAGTCACTTAACTTCTGTCTGTCTCAGAATTCTCATCTATCAAATAGAAAGAACAACAGTATCTACCTCCCAGAATTGTGAAGATAAATGGTTATTTGTAATTTGCAAACTTTGAATCATTATTTAAAAGCTACTATTACCATTAAGTATTTTAAAATTTTTAGATATTAGTACCTGGTTTAGTTTTCTCTTGCAATCCTCCCCCCCCCCCCCTTCTTTTTTTTTAGGATAGTCATCTCTTGACTCCTTTAAATTCACAGTTCTTTCCTCTTGATGACTCAACTGTTCTTAATCTCTAATCCATGTCAATCACACATCTGGATGACTATATTCTGAAATAAATCATCCCTTAACACTGATTTTTTTTTTTAATGACCTCAAATTTAAGGCTGCTTTGCCATACCTGCAACCTTCCTACTGCCCTCATTCCTAAATGATTTAAACTTAGTGAACATGTTTTTTTGGGCTTATCAGGAATTTGAGTTGTTTTGCGTGTCTGTTTTCACTAAAAATTAGCTGTTAGAAATCCATGGTTAGTTATCCCCCCATTACCATAGCTCTACTTTGTCCATCTTTCAAATCCCTCTTTGTCCCCAACACTTACCACTCACTGTCTACAGAACATGCCTGAGAGCAAATCCAAAAACATATGTTATTCTATTTTCTAATCATCCCTCCTTAGGAACTCTTCTCTTACTTGTATAGTCTAATATCTACATTGTTAAGTTTTCTCACAGTAACATGGTGACTGTTCTACTCTCTTCACATTTCTCCTCAGAGGACTGATCCATCCTTTCTTCTTCTTCTTTTTTTTTAAACATCTTTAATTATCAAACCTCTATGGAGCGAAGAAGGCAGGGGAGGAGAGGGGATAGAAGAGAAGGGGGAAGAAGGGAATTTATTAAGACTTTCAGACTCTAGACATAATTCTTTATATATTATGCTACCTACCTACCTCTAAAATATGAATTTTCTAACTCTAAAAGTGTCAACTCTTCTTCTTCCAAGACATGCAGTGTATTAAGGTTGAAAGTTTTAGGAGACAGAAGAGTTTTTAGGTGGTGGAAAATCAGTGCATAAACATAAAGACAATGTCTCAGAATAGAACAGTTGGAAGTGAACCCAGAGGACTTAGAATGAAATGTTTAGCTCTGGGGAAATATGAAAAGAATAAGGATTTAGATTTGCTATGTATATGCTATGGGGTTCCTATTAGTAATGTTCATAGACTAATGACAGCATTTTTTGAGCCTGTGATAAAGTCCTGGCAGATATAAATATTTGATTGAGATGGTTTTCAGTCCCAGCATTTCTGATAATGGAATAAAAAAACCAACTTGGGAGTGGAAAGGAAAAGGGAAATGAAGGGGGGAAAGGGCACTGACAATAAAAGAAACATTTGGCTTAATAAATTTATGTGTTTGGGTATGTGTTACAGGGATCAGTTCAAAATATTTTAACACTTTAATTACTGCCAACTTGCACAAAGCTAAATCATCTCAAAATGTGTGTTTAAATCTTGTCATTTCTTTGTTAAAAATCCTTTAAAGAAAACTGCATGTATTTAGCCTATATCAGATTACTTGCAGTGTTAGAAAGGAGGAAGGTAATAGAAGGGAAAAAAATTTGGAATATCAAAGTCTTACAAAAATGAATGTTGAAAACTATGTTTATATGAATTTGGAAAATAAAATAGTATTGAAAAAAAATTTAATCCTTTAAAGGGCATATCCTGGTAGAAAACATGAAAAATCCATAGCTTAATAATCAAATTTGCCCAAATTATGCATTCACTTACCTAGTTCCCATTTCTTCAAAACAACTATATTTACAATAAGGCTTATTGAGTTTTCCCTTAATAAGCCATGAACATTTCAACCTTCTTTTGATCATACTGTTCTGATACAAAATTTCTTCTTTTCTAAGTCATGAAATTAACTTAAAATTCTATTTTCTCATTAAATCTCTTCCAAACTTTTCCAGTTTATATCACATTAATGCCACTGCCTGACAGTTTTGACACTGAATTATTATACATACTATATGGGTGTTTGTTGAATGAATGGCTAAGATTTATGTACTTTGAATCAAATGAGAAGGTCCATAAAATCCATTTACTGATCATACTATGAGTTGGGCTTATTGCTACTTTTAGTTAATTATTTGGCACAAAGATCAAAAGGAAATTAGTTATCTCCCAGTATACCAATTCAATAGAAAAATTCAATTCTGCACTTTGCATAGTAACATGAGGGAAATGAATTTAAGGTTTTATTATAGTAAGATCCTTTATTATCTTAAAGGCTGAATGGACTATCTTGATGAGTATTAAGTTCCCTAGATTTTAATAGTAGGCTGGGCAGCCCTTTGTCAGTGATGCACTGGATAAACATCTTCTGAGGTACTGTCCATTTCTAAGATCCTGGGAGAGAGAGAATGGCATACATCGAAGAGCTTTGGACATGAAGCCAAGAAGAACTTAGGTTCAAATTCAAGAATTCTTAGGTATGTAACCATGAACAATTCTATGAATCTCAGTTTTCTCCTCTATAAGTAGAGAACAATACCTATTGTACCAAACTCACAGGGTGATTATAAAGCAAAAATACTTCATAAGTCTTAAAATTCCATGTAAATGTCATCTGCTATGATTAAGAAAGAAAGAACACAGACTTGTTAGTATAGTTTTTATAGTTTTTACTGCTACTGATTAAAGTGATAGGCCTCAGAAGATAAAAGGAAGGCATGAACAGCGAATTGTTTCTTTAAAAGACATGGGCAGGATCAAATCCAATGAAATAAAGGTGTCTTTTTTTTTTTTTTTTTTTTTGACAAATCTTTTTAAACTCCTAAACTTAAAAAAAAAAAATTAAAAAAAAAAAGTAATTATCAAGTAACATAAAACTGATTCTACAAGGAGGCAATCCCTCTCCCCCTAACACATCTACACAAGGTAGAAAACAAAAAACAAATTAACAGTAGAGAACTTAATTACTTAAGAGCTCTAACTCATCATATCAGTCCTCAAATTAAGCTCTAATATTAATGAGCATAAAAAAAACTCTTTAAAAAAAAAGTGTAGGAATCCACTATGGAAGTGATTCAGCCCAAAACCCATCTCAATTCCAATCACTAAAAAACAGTAGATACAGTGACTCATATTCTGGTCAATCACATGAAGAAAAGGAGGATTAATAATAGAGAAAACTGGCCAATTATAAAAAAAAATTTTTTTTCAAAGCAAGAAGGGAGCATGGAACCTAATGGAAATGGGGCTAGGAAACCAACTGAGGAGTATCTTTTCTCTTATGAGGCTATCTAAAAGCATAAGCTTTATTTCCAATTACAGGAGAAAGGACATTAAAGAGAGAAATACAAGAGAACTGAAAGAATACAAGATTGGAAGACAACAAGAACTTGATAAACCAACAGATAGGATCATAAAAAGAAAAAAATAAGAAGGAAAACCCCAAAACTTTAAACAAATGTAATATAAAGAAAAATAAAAATAATATTGACTGTGGACAGCCCCAAAATCATGAAATAAGAAATTTCAGAATGGTTCAAAAAGAAATAAATGTCACAAAAGTAGTAATTAAGAATTAAGGTCAATTATTGGAACTCTAAATGCACAACTTGAGAAAGAATTAGTATAGTGGAAAAAATAAACACATGATAAAGTAATTCATCTACTGTAGAAAAAAAGGCAAATTTCCAGAAATGTAAAGAAATTTGGCAGAAGATAAGCAAAAGAAAATTTTAAAAAATATATGAATTTTTTGCAAACTAAAGAAATTGACCTTGATGATATGATATATAGAAAAATTATCATAGGTTTCCAAGAAAAATACACCAAATCAAAAAAAAAAAAATATCTAAATACCACAATGAAGGAAAGGCCTTTAAACTACCAAAAAGCATGAAATGAAAGAATCAGATGACAACAAACTACCAAGCATATCAAACTTTGAGACACAGTGGTAACATTTGAGAATTTCAGTGATACATAATTTCAAGAAGCAAGAAAGAACTTCACATTTGAAGGAAAGGTAATTCAAACAATACACAACTATTCTACATGCAAGAGAATTCAGAGGAAATACTAGAACTTAAAAAAAAATATAGGAGAAAAAAAAAAAAGCTCAAGATGCAATTAAAAAAAAAACATACAACTTAAAAATTGAGCTATTATCAGTGAAAAAATAGATGTTTAACTCCTCCATCTAAACAACCACAACAAAAAAGTGGCAAGAGAAATTACTGGGAATAAATAAAAAACAAACAAAAAATCCACAAGAAGAGAGTATAACAATTCACTTGCAAATGTCCCAAAACAATAGAGGCATAATAAAGGTAACTTGATAACTATATTTATTAAATTATCTCATATTTATAGGGTTTATAGGTGTTTTTTTTTGTTGTTTTTTTGTTTTTTTTTTAAACAGAAAAATGATGAACTATTTATTTAACACGTACTAGACTAATTGCCAGCTAGGGGAAGAGTAGAGGGAAGGAGGAGAAAATTTGGAACAAAAGGTTTTGCAAGGGTCAATATTGAACAATTACCCATGCATATGTTTTGTAAATAAAAAGCTTTAATTAAAATTTTTTTTTAAATTAAAAAAAGGTTAAAAAAAAAAAAGAAAGAAAAGAAAAAGGTTCGAACTGCCGAGGTAACAGAAAGAATTAAAAAAGGGATAAGATGACCTAAGGGGCTATAAAGATTGAAGAGGAAATCAGAAGAAGTTAAGAAATTAAACTGAGGTACTAGGAATTAAAATTTTGAGACTCCAAGAATCAATGTTTTCTTTGTGAGGACAGAAAAGTGAGAACGTCATAAATGGGAAGAGTAAAAGTGGAGGACAGAGGGGAACAAGCATTGTAACCCCTACCAAGTACATGGGTGAACAAGTAAAAGGATGGCAATTCTTAAATTTTCACAAGAGAAAGTTCATAGGCAGAATAATAGAAATAAAAATTAATTTAAAACTTAGCTATCTATCTCTTTTTGTGAGACAAATCTTATCCTAAACATGAGGTTCTGGAAAGCAAGGTAAGAGTTTGCCAGCAAGTCTGAAACACTGATGAGATTATAACACTCTGAGGTGAGCTCAGATAGGCTCCCCAGAGCGTTTTTTGTTCTTAAGTAGACCTTTTTTTTATTCAAGTAGAGTTTCAATTGCAGCACCACCTCCAGTGGATATCTTATTGTATCCAATCAGAAAGTTTTGATGTCATATCCCCCATGATTAAATTTCCCCCATAAATCTGCCAAGGCCTACACCATCTTTGGTAAAGTTCCTTTTTAGCCTGCCATAAAGTCCTATTTCACAGTGTCTTTCACACCCTTCCCTTCCCCCTACTGCCTCATGGTGGTCTTTCTCATTATAGCTAACTCTTTTAAAGTGCAAAATACCTTTTAGGGTTAGTTTGCCAATCAATGGTATAATCCCATCCCTATTAACACTCTTTTAAGGTTAGTCTACTAAACTCTATGGATTTAGCCTGCTAGTCAATAGCTTTGTCCAATTTCATAGCATACACTCTTCCTTCTGGTTCCACTGAGGAATTTGTCTTTTCTATTAAGTGTTAAAACTCCTTTCTTTGCTATTTCTTCTATTGCACTTCCAAATCTATTTCATTCTTACCATTCCTGGTGCCTTTTACCTCTTCATTTTGTCCATAACCTCTTCCTTTGCCCTTTTGGCAAAGAGAATACCATTGGGAAATCTTCACATGTGCCTTTTGCTTCATATTTCAAACCAAGAATTGCTACCTCATTATTAATACTGAACTAGAGAAATAAAAGGCAAAAAAGGGACGAATACACATATATGTATATTAATGAGTATTGCTTCAAATACTTTAAATAAAACCTTATTAAGAAAGACTATGGTAATATTAATCTAAAAAATTATCCTCTATGATCAAGAAGAACTTATACTTAGAAGTATACTATAGAAGTATACAAAGAAGATTCCAGATTTTGGGGAAAAAAACACAACACAAAAATAATCAAATTTTTTAAAAAATCAAAATTAAAAAACAAAATGCCCTAAAAGAATTAATAAAGAACCTAATTGGCAATAGTTTCAGTAAAGTATTAAGATTCTAAAGAAATCCACAATAATCAATAGTATTTCTATATAACAATAACAAAACCTGAAAGAAAATAATGTAAAGGGAATTCCCCAAATAACTACCAATTACAAAAATACTAATAAACCAATCTATCAAGGAATATTCAGGACTTCATAGATAAAAGCACACAATATTATCTGAAGAAAAAAAATAACTTAAATAACTAGAGAGCCTGTTAGTATTCTTGGTTGAGTTGCATCAATAGTACAGATTTTAGTAGTGGCAATATAGCAACAGAATCAAATCAACTTGCTAACTTGTTGATTTTTATTATTGCTGATGATATATCAAACTATTCAATTTATTTTAGAAAGCAAAATAAAATATGCTTTTTGTTTGGAGAAAAAAAAAATCTATACTCTTGAGAGGAAAAATACCAAAATTAAAAAAAAAAATTTAAAAAAAAAAAAGGAAAAAGGAGAAATAGCATGTCCAAACCTAAGACTACATCTATCATAAAACAAAAAATATCAAAACTATATACTATTCATTTTTTTAAATAGAACTGCTAAGAAGAATCAGAAACAAGTGAACCAAACACTTAGTGTTTGACAAAAATTAAGAACATAAATTACTTGGAATAAGAACACTGACTAGAACTGCCAGGAGAATTAGAGAACACTATAAGAATTTAGATTCAGAGTAACATCTTATATCATATGCCACAAACAGTTCAAAGATGATGCTAAAGCTGAATATTAAAAGTCACACTATTTTTAAAAACAGAAAAAAAATGGAATAGCCATTTTTACTGCTACAATTTTAGAGTTCTTATTCAAAGATAATTACAGTAATGAACCTGGAATCAAGAAGATCTTGGCCTGAATCCTGCCACCAGCACTTACTTGCTAGCGGACTGTAAAAAAATCACTAAATTTCTCTAGGCTCTAATAAGGGAGTTGAACTCTTCTAACAAATTCTATGATCTTATGTTATTATAAAAGGATAGGAGTGATCACAAAAGACAAAACAGATAACTCTGATAATAAACTCCAATGATAAATCTGAAAACTAAATTTATAGGAATATGATATGACAGATGATTTAAGAATAAAATCAGTGTATCTAATATTAGAAGAGAAGCTTTAGCTTGGTGAAAAACTAGACCAAAAAAGAACCTCTAAGTGTATGGGAGATGTACACATAGTATATATACATCACCACCCACATGCTCAATTGGACACAGAAATCTCAACAAAGAAATAAGAAACGGGGATAAAAGAAGATTGTGAGGGGTGATACATGGAATGACAGATTAAGAAAAGCAGTAGTCAGAAGTAAAACAGATTTTTAGGAACAAGGTTAACAGAGAAAAAGAAGGATAAACAGAAGAAGAAAGGATGGAAGTAAAATACATAACTAGATAACTGTAAATGTGATGAACTCATACAGAAAACAGAAGTAGCTAACAGAATGAATCAGAAATCAGAATCCAAGACTACGTTGTTTAAAAGAAACACCCTTGAAAAAGAAAGGCATGCAGATTTTATTAATAGGGGTATGTGGAGGGGTGGAACTCAATCTATTATGTTTGGGCTTGTTTTAAAAGAAAGGGGAATAACTATCATGATCTCAGATGATGCAAAAAGAAAGACTTAAGAGATAAGCAGGAAAAAAATAATTTTGCTAAAAAGTACCATAGTCAGCAAAATAATTTTACAGCAAGTTTCTCTGATAAAGGTCATACACACACACATATATTTATATCTATAATAGACATACATATATTGTGTGTGTGTTTGTATATATGGAACTTAATCAATTTATTAAAAAAAAAGAAGAGCCATTACCCAATTGACAAATGGTCAAAGGATATGAAAAGCATTTTTCAGAAGAAATCAAAGCTATCTATTTAGTAATATGAAAAAATGCTATAAATGTCTACCGAGAAATGAAAATTAAACTGAATCTAAGGTATCATTTCACATCTGTTAGGTTGGTTAATATGGCAGAAAAGGAAAAAACAAATACTAGAGGGGGGTATATGGAAAAAGAGAGATACTATTTTAAAAAATAGGGTCACAATTAAAAAAATTTAAATAGGGGCACTTATAAAAATATACATTCTTGGTAGAGTTGTGAACCAGTCCAACTACTCTGGAAAACAATTTTGAACTATGTCCAAAACTACATATACCTTTTGATTCAGCAATACCACTACTAAAGAAAAGGAAAAGAATGTATATATTAAAAAATTTTATACCAATTATTTTTGGAGTGGCAAATAATTGGAAATTGAAGAGATGCTCATCAATTGGGGAATGGATTAACAAGGGGTGGTAGAGTATTATTGTAGTATGTGGAAGGATGAGAGATGGTTTCAAAAAAAACCTGGAGAAGACATATCAATTCATGCAAAGTAAAATGAACAGAACCAGGAGGTCATCATACACTATATTGTAATAATGATTAACTGTGAAAGACTTAGCTTCTTTGAGAATACTGATTCAAAACAATTCCAAAGTACTAATGATGAAAAATGCTATCTTCCTCCAGAAAGGGAATTGATAAACTCTGAGAGCAAACTGAAATATAACTTATTTTATTTTTCCTGTTTTTTGTCATTAAAATGGCTAAATTAATGAAATGTTTTTACATGATTTCACATTTATAACTGATATAATTTTGTTTGCCTTCTCAATAAGTAGAGAGGGGCTGTAAGGAGCGAGAAAATTTGAAATTCAATTATTTTGGGGAAATTCAATTTTTTTTAAAAGAGTACTAAAAATGAATAATAAATTCCCTCTCTCTCTCTCCCTTCTCTTTCTCCTTCTTAACCCCCACCTCTCCCTGCCAGAGAACGTAAGATGCAGATATGAGGAAAAAAGTGTATTATAAGATTGAATGGGGAAATACCTGTGGAGGCAGAGTTAAAAGAGAGAATGCCTTTTATAAAGAATTGTAATAAGGCCAGTTTGTTTAGAAAGCACCACAAGAAGGGCTTTAAAAAAATATGTTTTGGGAACAGGTTGCACAAGTATTTAAATGCAAAATAGAGGAATCTATATTCAATTTTAGAGGGGATAATAGAAAGCATTTTAGGAAAATCCCTTTAACAAGCTCTTAGAAGATGGACTAGAATGATGACTAATTAATTAATTAGATTGTTACTTAAAACAGTCCACATGAGAAGTGATAAAAAGCCTGGACTAGAAGAGTGGTTAAGTGTCAGGAGAGAACGAATGCAATGTTCAAAATGCTAAAGAAACAGAATTGACAAGATGTGGCAACTGAAGGGCCAAATATAATGAAGGGGAGTCAAAATTATTTCAGTAAAGTAAGTTTTAGTGAATAGAATTGTTTGTCTCAAAAGAAAAAAGAGAATGTAGAAAGAGGGCTGGTTTCATGGGGAGTATGCTTAATTCAGTTTTGGATATCTTTGATTGGAAACACTGATGGAAATCAAAAGACAGAAAATGAGTGGATAATATATTTCTTGAAGTCATCTGCATACAAATGATAATTGAATCCACTTGAGCTGAAGAAGTCACCAAAGCATAAAGTATACTTTATATAAACATAATACTTATATAAAGTATAAAGAAAGAAAAAGATTGGATATATCCATAGTGTACATCCACATATGTGGATGATCTGTGGTTTATGATCCAGCTGAAGCTACTCAGAATGAGTAATCAGAAAGTAGGAAGAGAGTCAAGTGGGAGCATATCATGAAAATGCAAAGAAGAAAAAGTATCCAGGAACAGAGGGTGGTAGAGTTTCAAATGCTAGAGAGAGATCAAGAAGGAGGAGGACTGAGCAAAGTCCCTTGGAAATAGCAATTAAGAGATTATTGCTAACAATAAAAAGCAGTGAGTGATGAAGTCAGAAGCCAGATTTCAAAGGCATGAATGAGCTCATAGGAAGTGAAGGCAATGAGAAATGACAACTTCTGAGACAGAGAAGCAAGACAAAGATTTCCCAGAAAGGGAAAGGATGTTTGGGGAAGTAATCTGGAAAAGAAAATGGTTGGCCTAGACATGGACAATTATCACCTCTTAAATTGAAAAACTTAAGAAGAACATAGGGAATGACATCAAGAGACTATAGAATGTAAATAAGGAAAAGAGCTTCAGTAAGAAAGAGGGAAAAGGAGACTTTTGTTAGGAAAGAGTCCAACTAAATATTCTTCCCAGGAAACCTTCTCTAGAAACTACTTCTGCTACAAATTCTTCTGCAGATAATATATTTGAATGAAAAATTGTTTTCTTGAATATAACAATAAATTTTAAAAGATACTTTTTAAAAGAAGGCTGAGGCAGGTGGGTGGCATATAGAATCTGAGGCTAGGCCATAAACCAGAAAAACCCAAGTTCAAATCCACAGCATCAGACACTTTTTAACTGTTGTGATCCTTTGCAAGTCACTTCACAATTTTGTGTCTCAGTTTCCTGAATTGTAAAGTGGGGATCACGATAGCAATTACCTCACAAGGTTGTAATGAAGATTACATGTAATTACACATGTAAAGTGCTCTAGTGCCTGGCACATAGTTGGTGCTTAATGCTTATTCTCCTAAAAAGAAGGATGATGATTTTAGGAAAATAATTTCATAATGCAAAAAGGGCCTTGAAGGGAAGTTATTAAAAAACCATCTACAGAGTATAGGCAAGCCTATCCTATGAACTGCTTACATATTCTCTGTCTTGCACAAAAGAAAAAAGAAAAAAATGGGGAAAATGTTAATTTCTTTTCACTATTCAGAAAATAACAAATTTGCACACATATGATCAACAGATCATAGGGTCATTACTTTAGAAATGGAATGGACCTGAAGCTTTCCATTTCAGCCTTCTTTCACCTAAGCTGTACCCTTTCTCATTTTATGAATGAATAAATCGGGGTCCAGAAATATTCAGTGATTTAATTAAGATCACATTTATGGCAAATAATAAGAGATGGAATTTGAATTGATGTTCTCTAACAATAATTGCTCTTTCCACTGGACTGCTCTGCTTCTTTTGTGTTTGTGAGTGTGTGAAAGTGTGTGTTTCTGAATCTTTGATGCCAGTAACTTTGCAACAAGCCACTAACATTATTAAAAACCTTTTAGAATGTTTGGGGACAAGACAGAACATGACTTCAGGTATGTGGTTTCCAACAAAGGAGATCAGCAATTGCCCTGAAACTCACCTTCAAAGAGTTATCTAGGAGGCACTAAAAGAATAAGTGATTTGTATAGGGTCATACCAATAATATATTTCAAAGGTAGGATGCTTGAAAACTCCAAGATTACTTCTACCCTTGGTTTTTTGCTAACTCCCAAATTGGAATGGTTGACTTTATCACTATCTTTTTTTTTGCATAATTAAAAAACAAAACAAAAACAAAAAAACCCTAAGTCAGGAATTCACTCTTCTTTGATCAAATTTTTAAAAACAGTTTCTTAATCTTCAGTCCATAGTTCTACTCACTGAATCATATGGTTGAATATATATATATATATATATATATATATATATATATATATATATATATATATATATATATATATATACATATATATATATATGTATATCTTTAAGCTAAAAATGCAAAAGAAATAGAGCTATAAAAATGTTTTTCAATTCTCATATATTCAGAGTTGAAACTATTGTTCTTGAAGTATGAATGACAGCAAGAAAACAGTCTCCTCTCCACAAGGGAAATATTGAAAGACAAAAATGCAGTATATTCATGATGGATAATTTTCTAGATGCTATCATAACTACCCTCTCCACAAAGCAAATCATATAAATTCACTTCAGTTAGAAAACAACAACAAAAAAATTATAAAGTAGATTCCCTAAAAAATGCAAAACCAACCAAAAAATCAATTTAAAGTAATGCATAGTTAGAATTCAATTCTATACTTGTTTTTTTTAAGCCTTGCTACTGATAACTCAACAGAAAAATAGTTTTTAAAAATGACACAGACACAAAATAAAAGATATACAAATTTTCTCAAAGAATCCATCCTAGTTTTGTTCTGCCTTACTCCTATATCTGTCTCATATTTATGACTAACAATTTTACTAAGTTATTCAACAATAGCTCAAGATTAAAGTCAAATATGCAACAATAGCAGCAAAAACTCTACATAAACACAACCTTGAACATCTTACTTTGATAGGGACTATATCCTTAAAGTATTCTGCTTAATGAAGGAAGAATTCTAAAGGGAAATGACCTGTATTTAAGTGGAGAAGCCCTCATACTTTGTCCTTTTAAATTTTATTCTATGAAAACTCCAAAACTCAAGATTTTCATGAACTTTTTCTATTGTCCATCATAACTATCATATTAGAAAGTATGCCTTCCTCATCCTGTCTGTTAAATGTAGGCTTTCATTCTCTTTTCTTTTTATAAACTTTGTCTTCTTTCCTCCTATAGATTACACCATCACCATTATGTGAATAATTTCCCAAATCTTTATCTTTAGATTTCCTTTCCCAAACTCCAAATTCACACTTCCAGAAGTTCTGCTGGTCTTCTCTACATAGTAATCTGAACTCACCAATTATTACTTGCTGTCTTTCTCCTTTATTGCCCCATCAGTTCCTCCCAATGGGTATGCTATTTATTGTGACAGTATCAAACAGTGACCATAGACTTGAAACCTGAATTACCTTTTACTACATCCTGAACTTCACAAGCACATATCCAGTTACCACGCTGTGGATTTTACTTCCATAATGTCTCGTGCTATTCTACTAGTACTATTCAAGTATGTCTTCAATATGATTCACTGAATTAAAATAATAGTTTCTTCAAGTTATCAGTGTCAGAAAATATAAGAAAAAGGACATATTGAATATTTGTGGTTACTTAATATAGTACATTTTGACAAATGTTAACCTTTTTCCTTAAATAATTATTTGTT
The DNA here is from genome assembly GCF_048593235.1 of Sminthopsis crassicaudata. NCBI lineage: Eukaryota > Metazoa > Chordata > Mammalia > Dasyuromorphia > Dasyuridae > Sminthopsis > Sminthopsis crassicaudata. The sequence continues at coordinate 174,257,082 of NC_133617.1, read as the reverse complement.
AATTAGGACAAATTTCAGTAGTTTAAACAAAAATAAATTATTTTCCAATTAAATGTTAGAAGTACAAAGACAATCATTAATTATATGAACTTTTTTTAGAAAATAATTACATGTCAAGTACCTTGCTTAGGTTGTTTTTCCATTTGCTTGAATACACCAGTACATCTGATTTGGAATGAGAAGTTATTGCTTGACTATACAGGGATTTTCCAAACTTCTGTTTTGAATTAAGGAGAGAAAGTGCAACTTTTGTAGGCAAACCAAGTGGATTTGGATTACTGGAACTAATATTCCACACTGAATATGCTGAAGTTTTTTGGTCATTTTGAGGCAAATGCAACGGTTTCCGTTTTACAAGGTAACACCATGTGAAACTTGTTGTAGTCTTTAGACTTGGAAAGGATAACTGGTGTATATCTCCTGAATGAAGTGATGTAGAGGTTATCTCCTGGATATTCATTTTGTTACATTTGTTTTTAACCACTGGAGAATTCCTTTCTTGGTTACTGTTTTTCAAAGGAAAAACTTTAATATTTTCTGGAGAAGATACAGGTGATCCTTTAGCTCCAAGACTTAAAGATATAGAAGCTTTACTGTTTTCTAGTTCTGGCAATTCTTTTATATGTTCTACAATTTCAGATTTCAAATTTCCTGAAGAGGTCCTGCCCAATAAACCAGCTGTCAAACCGCCAGGGTCACTTCTATTTCCAGACTGCAGAATAGTTTCGTGATCCAATAAAACACCTTCAATGGGCTCTATAGTACAAACCTGTCTCACCAAAACAGGCTTCTTGTGTTTATTTGAATCACTAATTTTCATGTTTAACAGTTGTAATGATCTAATGTCTGTTATACAAACAGCACCATTTTCATCTTTAGCTCGCTTCTGTTGTTTTTCCATGGCAATATCTAAGCTATTGGCTGGGGAAAGCATTCTTTTACTTGAAGCTGATGCTTCTGAGTGAGGAAAAAGACCACTGACGGGGATTTTCTGAATTATAGTCAAGGATTCTGATGGTGACAAATTTTGGCCTATCTCAGAAAACACATTTTCATTAACAAGTTGTTTTTGTGAGTTTGGCAAAGCATTCTGGGGATCCTGGTGAGATTTTGGCTTCTGAATTGCACTTTCTGAAGTTGGCACTGTAACCATATTTGTCTTGCAAACTGGTTGATTTGCTTGATCCTGGGTTACTAAAATTTGTGGAAGGGATGTAACAGTAGCAAGACTATAAGATGGTACATTACTGTGAAGATGAACAGGAACTACAAAAGGTGTTATCTTCTGTATTTGACTGCACAAATGTCCAGGTTTTAGAGGTGGCAAAGTGCAAGAGCTAGATGTACTAGGTATTTTTAATGAAGTCATACTTTGATCCACACTACCTAGATTTGGATGAACTTGATTTGACAAGGTATTTGTGGAATTTGAGCATGGCTGACTTGAATGCAGAGTTTTAAAAAGAAGTTGATACTTTGGAGCAAAGCAATCCTCGCTTTCAGAAGATAAGCATGTAGTAGAGACAGTATCTGATTTTTTACCTTGTGTTGTCACTTCAAAAGAAGTTTGTACATTTTGGTGTTCAGGGGTCAGATAAATTTGATTTGTTAGGTTGGTATCTAAAAGCTGCTGTGGATTTATAGAAACAGAATTTGAGATTACTGGTTGCAAGTCCTTAACTTGAATCTGGGGAAACAATGAGTTTGAAGGAAAGTCATTTAAAGATTTACTAGATATCTGAGATTTATGAAATGCCATTGTGGTTACATCTGATACAAGAGTATTAGGGAAAGATGATGGTATTACAGGAGTCAGATGACTATCTGGAGCAATGTTCAGCGATATTTGACGTACAAGAGGTCCCCTCCTCCTTTCTAAAAGCGGAATATGTCCTGTAATTCCAATGCCAGAAGGAGGCTTCAAAGTCTGTACTTCCACAAGTGGAATAGATTTGGATGGAGATGTGTTTCCACAGTCAAAAGATTTACTCCTAAAGTCAGAGACCTCCATAGATGGCTGTGTGCAATTAATCTGTTCTGAAGCAGCTCTTCTCATTTCACGGTAAGGAGTTCCTGGCACACTCAGCGTTTGTGAGACAGCTGGAATCATAAGGAGCTCTGATTTAGTTATACTTTCAATTTTGGAGGTATTTTCAATTTTAGAAACTTCCTCTATGTCTAAAGAAGCTGAGAAACTTGAAGTATGTGATAAACTGCTCTCCCTACTTAAGCTCCTAGAAAGGGTAGAATCAAAGCTTGATTCGGCAGAGGAATGTTCCATTTCAGCTAGACGGATTCTTTTCTTTTTGGGTGGCAGTTTCTCAGTTGGCAATTTTGCTAAAGTTTCACTCCGTTGGGGCCAATTAAACTTTTCTGTTTTATCTTGATCAATACTTTGGATTTCATGGTCACGATCTGGTTCTTCTGTGACCAATATTTCAGGGACTTGTATATTAGGTTGGCGAACTAGTCTTGATTGTATCAGCAGATTTCTTTCATTTGAAACCACTCTAGGACTTTCTTGAAATTCTACTCTAGATGAATCTGACAACACAAGCTGGGGATGGCAAACAGCACTCCCAGGAGTATATCCATCCTCTCGAATAATTCTAATTGTTTTCAAAGGCCCATGCTTCATTGATCTTTTACACTCTTGAAAAGAAATTGGGGAACTTCTTTCAAAAGGTTCAGATTTTTCAAAGGAACTAGGTCTGCTTAATGAATTGGTATGTTGTATAACAGAAATTCCAGTCCCTTGTCTTTTCAGCTCTAACTTTTCCTGGGTAACTGAATTTATTTTCTTTTCTATAATGGAAGAAACTTTGGGTTCAGTAATCTGTTCTGTGCTCCTTGTAACAAGCTGAATTTGAGATTTACTTTCTGAAATATTCTGACATTGAACACCTTCTAAAATTTTTGAAGCAATTCCACTTTCATTTTGCTGAAGCTCATCATCGTCTCCAACACTTTTCATTTTCCTCCTTTTTCTTATCTGGGGTGTCTGTTCCCAGACTCCAGATGAACCAGCCATTCTATAATGCAAGATTGGAGGTTGTATACTACCAGATGCCGAACTGTGCTCAGTTTCTCGTATAGCTACCTTTGTTTTTGGTCCATGTAACTCTGAACAGTAAAACTTCTTGTGATTTTCAAAATTTTCCAGTTTCCTATATCTGTTTCGACAAGTTTCACACTCAAACATTGTTCCTCGGCCTTGATGGGATTTCTTTTTTTCCAAATTTGATCCTTGTGCAGATGACTTACTTCTTGGCAACAAAGTTTCATTAGAAACATTACATCCAAGATAGCTTTCATCTGAAGACTGTGTTGTTCCAAGAACATGATTTTCATTTGAAGAATCTTCTATTGCTGTCTGTCTGACAAGAGTACGAGGATGTCCACTTTGTTGTCCTGAAGAATTAGGTCCTGATACAAAGACATCATCATAAAAAGAACCAATTTTATCATCAAATGATTGACTTCCTCTTAGTGGATGAGGTGGTGGTATTATATTTGCAGGTACAGCTGAATAACCTGTAGTAGGCATAGAATTACTTCTTGTTATAGGTAAACAGTCAAGGGAAGGTACAGACAAAAGAAAAACTTGTTTAGATTTCTCAGTAGGTGTGAAAGGGGACTTTGGTATATCAGAACTTGAGCTAGTTCTCCTTCCCATGGGTTTTAGGTCAAACTGGAAAGAATCTTTAAATATATATGATTTTGGTGAATCTATACTGCCTCGTCGAGAGAGAGAGGTTCTTCTTGGTTTCACACTATCTAGTTGCTTATCATCTACCAAGGCTTCATTATCTGATATTAACTTTGATATACGTTCTTCCAGTGTTTTTGTTGCCATTGGTGGCCGCATTAGACTAGATAAAATCAATGCTTTTTCCCCAGAGGCTGTCTGTGCAGTAGAAGATGGTGCTGTACTGACAGGAATTGTATAGGGTCCATTATTTTTATTTGGATCTTTTTCAGTGGTGGATAATACTCGTACAAAGGGAGGAGGTGGACTCATTGTCTGATCAGTACTTTCAGAGCGTGAAAAGTAACCTGAATCTGTGCTTCCCAAACTTCTAGGGCTCAGTAAATGCTTTCCTTGTTGCTCTTGGGAACAATCAGTAGCCTGCTGTCTTTGCAGTTGTGCATGTATTGGTCCAACATGAGATTCTTGCTTTTCTTCCAATTGTGTGACATCCCCTTTCTGGTAGGGTTTATCATCAGTCTCTAAGCAAGAAACATGGTCTAAATTTGATTTTGTGTTTATAACTTGAATGTCCCTTGGCTTTTGTATATTAGAAAGTTCAGGAGTGGAATCTGTAACTTTTGGACTATCAGCTCTTAAAGGGGAAATATTTGCTGGGTGAACTACTACTTTAGGTAATGCTGTTCTTACTTGTAATTCTGAAGTTTTTTCTTGTAGTGAAAAGTCACCTAATACATGATCTGGATTGGTTGAAATAGAACTTGATTTCTGTAAGGTTTCAGAATTTGATATAATTTTCATTATTTGTGTAGATTCCAATTCTATGGAACCTTGGTCATCTTGTCTTTCATCAGCAGTACCTTCATCATCACTTTCACCACTTTCTTCAACATCTGAATGAATAGTAAGTGCTTTAGCTGATTCATGTGATAAAAATAAGCCACTTGAATCTGGCTGTAAGACAAGTCCCAGTTTGATAGCATGTGCATGAGATTTTTTGTGCTTATATAAGTTGCTTTTAGTCTTAAATGAAAATCCACAAGTCACACAAGGATAGGGCCTTTCTCCAGTATGGGAGCGGATATGCTTTAAAAGAACACTAGGTTTTGCACAAGCTCTACTGCAATATTCACATATATATTTTCCTTGCTTTTTGGGTTTCTGATCTTTCAAAATTAGATTATACATTTGTTCAACACTGTGATTAACAATGGAAGCAACTTGAGCTGAATTATACATTGGGGCTATAGGTAACTGTGTGGAATTGGTTGGACTTACTGACATTGGTGAAGAAGAATCCACTGGCTGGTTATGAGCAATAACCTGAGATACATTAGAAAGTGGGGTATGATTTATAGAGGAAGTCACAGCTATATTGTATACATGTGGGATTTGTAGAGCATCTTGACTTTGCTGATGTGTAAGTGACCTAGTAAAACCTGGACATACTGAAAGCTGATCATGTTGGCTAGATTTAGGAACAAATCGCTCATGTATAGTTTGTGAAGGAGAAACTGACTGAATTGGTGCTTGTTCATTCTTGCCAGCAGCAGATACATGTACAGTTTGTAGGGTACAAGGAGCAACCTGTGAATTAGGAACAAATTCTTGGTGTGACAAAGAGTGATTTGGATCACTCTGACTGTTTTTTAGTTTAGAAGGAGATTGGGTAACTTTATTTGGTCTCAGTTTTTCTACCTTTATAGCACAGGAAGGCCCCTTTTGTGATAAGGTACTCAGTTCTGGCTCCATGGCTTTCAATAAGACATCAAATGCAGTGCTTGTATATGAAGATGAAGTAGTACTACAATTAAAAGTAATACATTCACTGTTGTCAGTCTTAGTCATACTTGACATAGAACTAGAAACACACTGTTCAGCAGATAAATTGAGCTCTCCTGAATCAGAGCCTTCTGATCTCCACTTGCGTAACTCCAAGGAATGCTGGGATAAAGACAATTTCTTTGGGGGTACCAATGTTTCAGCTTTTGAGGTTTTGGTTGTTACTACAGGTGTTTCCCCATTTTGTTTGGTAAATTGTTTCCCATTTTCTACTGGAAGGTGATTCTCTTCCTTTTGATATCCTGAAATTCTATGAAGCACATTAAAAGATGGTTCTCCTGTGTTTTCCTTAAGCTTTGTTTGAAGAGGATTTCTCAGGGGTGATTTTGGTATTTTTTTCAGATGATTTTCAGTTACAATCTTTTTCCGTTTCACACCTTTAACTGTGTCTGTTGTTCCTTTAACACCAGTCTCTAAAATGTCTGTGAGGGGGAAATGGAAAAAAAAAATTTAATTGGAATGACTTTAAAATAGCTTCTATAATAACAACAAACATGAAAAACACAATGGAGTTGTGAAAAAAAATAAGATAAAATATGAGTCTAATGCAAATGATACTAGTTCTTTTCATAGTACTTTTATGATGTCTGTGAAGAAAAGTACTCTGTTAGAGTAGTGATGATCTCCATATTCTTTTTGATTGAACCCACTTATCAATTGAAAAACATGAACATAGAACTTTCATATAAATATATTTATGAATTATATATGTTTACCACCAGATTAAATTATAAAATGAACACAAAAACTGACATTTTAAAAGGGACATATATATATATATATATATATATATACATATATATATATGTATATATATATATATATACATATATATATATATACGAAAAATCTTAGAGAGCCCAAAGATTTTGTATGTGTAAAGAGAGACGAAAATGACTAGATCTATACTTTAGAAATATTTCATTGGTAGCTCTGTAGAGAATGGATTAGAAAGGATAATAAGAAAAAGTAAAGACTTAAGGTAGGAAGACCAATTAGAAGAGTACTCTAATAATCCAAGGAGAAGTGATAATGACATAACCTAAAGTGTTGGTTGTATAAGTAGGAAAAAAAAGACAGATACAAGAGATTTTGTGGAGAGAGAAATAATAAGATTTGGCAAAAGACTAGCATCCAGAATGTAGGATGGAGAGCGAGATGTTGGAGATGTTGGCGTTGAAAACCTGGATAAATGGAAGGTTGGAGGTGACTTCACAGAGAAGAAAGAAAGGTGCAGTAAAGAAGGAAGAGTACACAGAGGCAGGACAATGGCATAGTAACTTTGCTGGATAGCTGGACAGGATGTGAAGGTAGAGCATTATTTGGTATCTGGTGCCACCTAGCAGATACAGTGAGCTAAATGGGCTGATAAGTTACCTATCTCCTAGGTTGAGTTTTAAAGGTTAAGTGAATTTATTTTCCCAGATATTAAAGGCATGGATTCTGGAATTCTGAGACACAGACAAACAACTTTATTCACTTATTTAAAAAAAAAATAACATGTATCTATCTCAAGTGAATGATCTGAAAATATTTTTCTTTAAGTCAGCAAAGTATTCTGAATTCATTCTTAAGCCTATTAACCAATCAGTTCAGAATAACTACTAAATAATTCACTGTGAATCCATTTTTTTTGCAAAGTCAGTAATTTTAAAATGCTAATTTAATTCATAATATTAATCCTTCTGTCTTTGTTAGGGGATAAAATGCCTATGCACTATCTCATTAAGTCTTACAACTGCCTTGTAAGGTTAAGCTTCTATCTTCATTATTATCTCCTGTAGAGGGCCGAACTTTGGACAAATATACTTGAAAGAAGTATACTTGAAACAAGGTGTATACTTGAAACAAGGTGTTAACTCAATGGAATTGATGAGATATTGATTCTCTAGTTCACATATATCTAGTATAGTATAATGATATAATCACTCTAGATTGGCTTATATTCAGTATGCTGTAATGATGTAATTATAATAGGATATTTAAACTGGGGACAAAATCAGACTGGGGGAGACTGGTTGAGACTGGCAGACTGGCAGATTGCTGGAGGAGACTGGGTCAGACTATGATAGACACAGACTGTGTAAGAGACAATAAAGACTTTGGACTCTATTCTTGTCCATTCTCATGATGTCTATCCTGCTGAGACCAAGGTCCTTCTGAAGGATCTCCAGACAGCTAGCCCAGACATTAAAATCCCCATTTTACAAAGCAGATGACTGAGGATCAGAGATATAAAATAATTTGCCCATGAACACAAAACTAATTAAGGATTTGAGATGGGATTCAAACTCATATGTTTCTGACTCAGATCCAGCATTCTTTCTGCAGATATGATATCTTCAAGGGGCTATGGCAGAGACTCTCCCAAAACAAATTATACTTAATAACCACTACTAATGTCTGATGATTTATTTGGGGACAAATGATGCCCCCAAGAACACAGAAAATTTTACCAAGGATATATGGGCTTAGGCAAAAACTGAAGATTTTTCATAGAGACTTCATCACTACTGTTGCTTTAATGTAGGGGAGTCAGAAAGAAGATGATTTGGGAAATGAACAATAGGTAAAATAATAGCATCTGATAGGTTTTGTATTTCTATAGTATTGTTTAAAATTTAGAAATAATGAGTCTTGATCAGAGAAGGAATTCATATTAAAAATGCTGAAAAAGACTTACATTCCTGATGTCTTGTGAACACGATCCAAGGGGGCTTTAATTGAAAATTAAAGGAAAGGGCAGACTTTCCCACATAATCTATCTGTCAATCCTGGAATCATGGAGAGTAGAAAATAAGAATAGGAAAACATGGGGCCAATAATTCAGAGAAGAAATTACCAAGAAAAAGGAGCACTTCCTCAGCTATACAAATTTTTTTAAAAGTTTGGAAAATAAACGCAAGGCAAGAAGGAAAATTTGACTTGACTTAGATTTCTGAAACTTAGTGGTATGGAAGTCATGACTAGAACATGGCTTTGGATAAATATCATTTTTAAAAGTCAATAAATGTTTATTAAGCACATACTATATGTATGCACATTATACTAAATGGTAGATACACAAAGTCAAAAAGACTGTCCCTGTCCTCAAGGGATTTACAGTTTAATGGGGGAAGATAGCTGAAAAGTGGGGGATGGGGGTGTTCAGGAAGAGACCCAACATGGTAACAGGAAAAAAAGTTAGAGAAATGACAAAATCGTACAATCAAGTGAAAATAAGGTCTAGAAAGTAATGATAAGGTAGAATATCATGGCTGAAAGGCTCTTGCAGGGCTCTCTTGGTGTATATTGGTTAAGTCAAAGAAGTCCTAAAGCAGTGAAACTAGTTAAGAAATGAAAAAGAGAGAGACTATATAAAAGGAATGTGGAGCATATCACTGTATATGAACAAGGTATGTATATTCATGTGAATTGAAACCCTAGGAACCTAACAGAAAATACGGGGAAGCATATGGAGGATCAATAGAGGAAGAAAATGAAAAGAGAATATCATTTGGAGAAAAAGAACAAATTAGATGAGTTTGGGGAAGCAAGCCATTAACCTGGAATGGAAACAAGTTATTGTAGTAAAGGAAGATTATTAATTATCTGAATATCTTCTAGAGAATCTTTTTTCTCCAGTCTTCTACTCTATTCCTACTCCTTAGCATTAATCTAAATGATTTTAATGTTCTAAAGAAAGTATAATCTCACAGTCTCAAGTCCAAGGACCTTCACTTTCAAGCTTCTCTTTAAGCACCTCCCAGAAAGACCATGCACTTCATTTTCCTCTAAGATCTTAAACTAAGATCTTAAACTATAAAAGTTAACACCTTTCTACATCCATAATTCTAAATCATTACATCATCTCCCCAATACCTTAACTTTATAGCTTTTATTATAACTTCTAGTTTTTTGTCCCCTCCCTATTCACCTGCTCCAGCAAAGTCTAGTTTATCAAGTGGTTCCAGATTCAAACTGACAGTATAGCAATAGCCATTTCAACAATACTTTTGTTCACAACCCACAAACTAAGGGTTACAAACATTTTATTTTTGGACTAAAGAACATGTTCTTAATCTAGTGTTATCTCTTTCCATTTTTTTTTCCCTTTCTGTTTATCCTGTATAGAGCTTCTTTGTACATATTTATTTGTTATTGAGAGCATGGACTATCTCTTACCTTTTTTGAATTCTCATTGCTTAACAAAATGCCTGGTATATAGGAGATGCTTAATAAATGTTTAATGTTTGAATGATGCTAAATAGCATGATTTACTTAATTTACTCATTTGTTAGGTATTTGCTATGAGCTAAGGATGTGGAAAAAAAAGGAAGACCTCTTTTTACAAAGTTACCATTTCACTGGAGAGAACACACATATATTCAGTTATATTAATGTAAGGAAATTTGAGGTAGAAGAGAGTCTTAACGAGGAAGAGAATCAGGAAAATTATGTCATCTGATCTTCATTTTTAGGGAAATTCGAGATGTCTAGAATTTCTAATTAATCAATATCAAAGGTAAAGAGAAGGAGATCCATGGCCACAGGTATCAACAGATAATGTTAAGAAAAGACTATGAGACAAAAATTAAATATTACTCAAAAGTATCTGATCTAGTTTTGACTAAAAAAAACCCAGAAAACTTTTCTCATTGCTAGTAAGTCCCAAGTTTGCTTAGACCAACACCAAAAAAAAAAAAAAAAAAAAAAAAAAAAAAGAGGGAAATCAACAGGGGGAAAAATGGGAAAGGAGAGATATTGTGGAAATTATAAATAAAAAAGGAGGGGTCAGAATAAAGTATTAGGAATAACTAGAAGAGTAGACAAGAGATGTATGGAATGCTTGTAGCAAGAAACCAAGTAAAAATGGAGCCACTTGGATAATGAAGCACCTGAGACTAATTGCCAACTGGACCTGGGATTATGATAAATTACAAGTGCAGCACGTATGATCATGCAGCACTGGATCATGAGAATTGGAATCCCTTAGAAATAATGATATCAAGAAAAAGAAAAATTGACTTGGAATACAGGATATTTAAAGAACAGTGGACTTATGGTTACTTTTTCATGCAGTACAAGGAAAGAGCTGTATGTCTGATATGCCAGAACATAGTATCTGTGTTCAAAGAATATAGTTTGTGTTGACACTATGAAACTCAACATAAAGATAAATATGATTGTTTGGTTGGAGAAGAGAGAAAAGATAAAATATTAAAACTGAAAAATGCATCAACAACTCGGCAGAAGCAGCTAAATATTTCATCACTGCGAGCCAAGTTTTCAAGTTGCCAAGCTAATAGCACGTATTGGCAGACCATTCATGGAGGGAGAATTTGTTTAAAAATGCCTTCTTTCTGTTGCCAAAGAGATGTGTTCAGAGAAGGCCGATTTATTTAATACAGTGAGTCTTTCAGGACCTACAATTACATGGAGGATTGAAGAAATGGGAGACAATCTGCATCAGTATTTGTAAAACTCCACAAAACAAATTTCATATTTTTCTTGGCACTTGACAAAAGCAATGATGTTCATGATTCTGCATAACTTCTAATTTTTATTCATGGGACGAATGATTATTTTGAAGTCATAGAAGAACATGCTGCACTGCAAAGCATCAAAGGAACAACTACAGGAGAGGATATCTATGAAAAGGTTTGCCAAACTATGAATGGTTTGGAGCTGGTCTGGGCTAAACTAGCCAGTGTGACAACTGATGGTGCCCTTAGCATGGTGTGTTCTAAGAAAAGAGTAATTGCTCACATTAACCAAGAGATGGACAAACATAACCATTCTTATCCAATAGCCATACACTGCCTCATCCACCAACAAATGCTGTGTAGTAAATCAATTGTGGTATCTTGTGTTAACTTCATTAGAGCTAATGCAATAAATCACAGACAATTTCAGGAATTTCTGTCTGAGCTAAATGAAGAAGATTTGTTCAATAAATTTGGAAACAGTCTAGAAGCAGACAATGAAGACATACTAGGATAAAATGTTTATATTTATTCAGAGTTCTCAATAAGAAACCCTTAAAGATTTTTTGTAGGATAGTAGTGATCTGATGAGAATGCTAAACTAGAAAAATTATATAGCAGCCAGAGAGAAACAATTCAAATATCAAGGAGCCATAATCTGGATTATTAAGGCTCTAGTAGCTTCCAGTTTAAAGTATCAAAAGTCCTGGAATACAATATTTCTGAGAACAAAGGACATTGGGCTGCATCCAAGAATTGCTACCCAGCAAAATTAAGCATTATCTTTTGGGAAAAAAGATAGATATTCAATGAAATTTCCCTAATGGATATTGATGCAAAAATCAAATAAAATATTAACAAAGAGATTACAGAAAGTTATTATCAGGATGATATACCACAACTAAGTATGATTTATACCAGGAATGCAGGGCTGGTTTAATATTAGGAAAACTATTAATATAATTGACTACACCAATAACCAAACTAACAGAAGTCAGATGATTGTCTCAACAGATGCAGAAAAAAGCATTTGATAAAATCCAACACCCATTTTTATTAAAAATACCAGAGAACATAGGAATAAATAGTTTTCCTTAAAATGATGAATAGCATCTATCTAAAATCATCAGCAAGCATTATATGTAATGGGAATAAATTAGAACCATTCCCAAAAAGATCAGGGATGAAACAAGATTGTCCACTATCACCATTACTATTCAATATTGTTTTTAAAATGTTAGCTTTAGCAGTAAGAGAAGAAAAAGAAATAAAAAGAATTAGAGTAGGTAATGAGGAAACAAAATTATGGCTCTCTGTAGATGATATGATGATATACTTAGGGAATCAACTAAAAAACTACTAGAAACAATAACAACTTTAGCAAAGTTGCAGGATCAAAATAGATCCACATAAATCATCAGTATTTCTATATGTTATCAACAAAGTCCAACAGTAAGAGATAAAAAGAAAAACTCCATTTAAAATAATTAGTTGGAGAGTCTACCCACCAAGACAAAGTCAGGAATTATATGAACACAATTACAAAACACTTTCCACACAAAGTCAGATCTAAACAATTGAAGGGTAGACTGAGCTATTATAATAAAAACATCAATTCTAGCTAAATTAGTATACTTATCCAGTAGCATACTAAACTGCCAAGAAATTACTTTAAAGAACTAGAAAAAATAATAACAAAGTTCATCTGGTGGAACAAAAGATCAAGAATTTCAATGGAATTAATAATAAAAAAAGATGCAAATAAAGGTAGCTTAGCTATATCAGACCTAAAACTATATTACAAAACAGCAATCATGAAAACCATTTGGTAATGGCTAAAGAAATAGAATAGTTAATCAGTGGAACAGGTTAGTGTTAGGATTACAAGGATTCAGAGGAGCTAGCCCAGACCTTGATAGGTTAGGTTCACAAGACACAATAGTTAATGACTATAGTAATCTAGTGTTTGATAAACCCAAAGACCCCAGATTCTGGGATATGAACTCACTATTTGATAAAAATTACTGAAAAAAATCAGAACTACTGCCAATTTTGTTTTACTAAGGCAGAAACTAGGCATTAACTATCATCTGACACCCTATACCAAGATAAGATTTTAATGGGTTCATGATTAAGACATAAAGAGTGATACTATAAGCAAATTAGGAGAACAAAGGATAGTCTACCTCTCAGAGGAGAAGGAAGGAATTTATAGCCAAAGAACAACTAGCACATTACAAAATGCAAAATGGATAATTTTGATTAAATTAAATTTTAAAAATTTTGGACAAACAAAAATGAATGCAGACAGGATTAGAAGGGCACAGAAAACTGGATAAAAATCTTTATATCCAAGGTTCTGACAAAAGTCTAATTTCTAAAATACTTAGAGAATTGACTCAAATTTATAGAAATACAAGCTATTTTCCAATTAATAAATGGTCAAAGCATATGAATACACAATTTTCAGATGAAGAAATAAAAGCTATTTCTAGTCATTTAAAAATGCTCTAATTCATGATTGATCAAAGAAATGCAAATGAAGACAACTCTGAGATACCATTACATACCTCACAGATTGGCTAAGGATGACAGGAAAAGATAATGATAAATGTTGGTGGGGTTGTGGAAAAACTGGGACACTGATACATTGTTAATAAAATTGTTAACTCATCTAACCATCCTGGAATACAATTTGGAACTATTCCCAAAGAGTTATCAAACTGTGCATACCCTTTGATCCAGTCATGTCTCTACTGAACCTGTATCCCATAGAGATCATTTAAAAAAAAAAAAAAAAAAGGAGGATTCACATGTGCAAAAATGTTTCTGGCAGCCCTTTTTGAAGTGTCAAGGAACTGGAAACTGAGTGGATGCCCATTAGTTGGGGAATAACTGAATAAGTTATAGTATATGGATGTTATGGAATATTGTGGTTCTATAAGAAAGGATCAGTAGGATGATTTTAGAAAGACCTGGAGAGACTTACATGAACTGTAAAATCAAGAGAACATTATAGATGGCAATAACAAGATTATATAAATGATGAATTCTGATGGATGTGGTTCTTTTCAACAGCGGGGTGAATCAGGCCAGTTCCAATAGACTTGTGATGGAGAGAGTCATCTGCATCCAGAAAGAGGACTCTGGGAAATGAATGTGGATAACTACATAGTATTTTCACCTTTTGTTGCGTTTGCTTGTTTTCTGTTTTGTTTCTCATTTGTTTTTGGAAATATGTGTAGAAGCATTGTGCATTTTTAACATATATTGGATTACTTACAGTCTTACAGGGAGGAGGGAAGGAAAGGAGAAAAATTTGGAATACAAGATTTTGCAAGTTGAAATACTGCACATATTTTGAAAATAAAAAACTTAAAATATATAACAGAAAAAGGAAAGATATTTATTTTTTAAAGTATTTTAAAAAATAACTATAGGAAAATTTCTTTGTTCTTTGACTCAATTCTGATAAAAGACATTTACATATATTTCTACTCTACTGATTATTTCTCTGCACATTCTTTAATATACTTTAAACAATTTCATGGTAAATTTTCCATCAAAAATTTCATGTAAAAGTCTACTTATATTTTCTCCAATGATGACCTTAATATTTACATAAATCATTCTCCCAAAGATAGGCAAATATTGACAGTGTCACAACTGATCTTTTGGGAGGTATTCAAAATCTTGTGTTTATGATACAAATCTCACCAAAATCCTCTTAGAATTCAAAAATAGTAATAACTATCAAAATTTGGTAATATCAAACTTAATTAATGTTTTATTTATTGTTTCAATTTATTCTTTCCCTTCTTATTTTTTCACTACTTCTCTCCAATCCATTCAGTTGTTCCACCTTCATGGGAACTTAAAAATACACATTCTCAACTTCTCCCAAGTTCAACTTCATCTTGTAAAATCTATTTACCTACTAACTTCTTTCTTCTGTGAATCATGTGAAAGGGCATCAAACTTTTAGGCACCTTATAGATAGCTAGTCATATTGGTTTTATTTTCCTGCTAACATTGATATGAGGAGGAAAATTGATATAAATCTTGAACAATGGACTCTCCTTATTCATAATCATATAGCTGATTGATACTGAAGAGAACAATGATGTGAAAAATAGAAAAGGTTCAATAAATTTATTTGATTTTTCTTTCTTGTCATTCATTCATAAATCCAATATAAAACTGATAAAATAAAACTTTCTATCTTTGTTTTAAACTGTCAGAGGTATCCATCTCAGATATTATTATAACACCCACTCTCTTTTTTAATAAACCTAGGGACATGAATATAATAAAATAATTTTAAAATAATAAAATAAAAACAATTGTTTCTTGCTATCTCATTCTATATAGACTTCATTATTATTAGCTCCAAGAATCATTAAAATTTAACAAATATTGAGCATTTCTGTTTGTCTCTAGTCCAAAAGAAATAATACCAACTTCAATTATGTTCAGCTAAAAATAGCTTATGTTGGATGAGGAAGCATCACCATAGGAACTGAAAAGGAGATGTATAAGAAAAGAAAAGGAAAATAAAAGAAATAAAATCAAATATTTTAAAAGGAAAAAACTGATTGTGGAATGGCTAAAGATTCATCTGTACAAATAATATTTTCCAAAGTAAAACAATGCAAGAATTATTTAAATCAACTATCACTTCCTCATCTGTAAAATTTTGCTTCACAGAGATGAAGTGGAAACAATGATTTTTGGATTGCTGGTATTTCTTAGCTTACAAAAATTCTAAACTTGACAGCACATCTTTTAAAGTCATAAAAGATATTTAAGTAACATTAAATTGTCTCTTTGTCACCCTCAGATTATAAATCCACAGTACTATCTATTATTAGTCGCACCTTAATTTTAGGACTTTTCAAAACATATCCATTTAAACAATGAACTAATAATATTTAAGACCAAAGAGTTTGTTTCCTAAAAAAAAAAAAAAAAAAAAAAAAAAAAAAAAAAAAAAAAAAAAAAGGCACATCTGGTCCTCTCCCAATTCTACCTATAGTTAGTTACACTGCTTTCAATCCACAAATACATTAAAACCTAATTCTGATCCTATCAATTGAAACTGGAATTAACAAACTTAAGACATTTGTCCAAATAACTTTGATTCAAGTCCAAAATACTCTGGGAAATGTTAGAAGGGAAAATTAGAAGGTGCTTTCAAATAGCAGAGATGACAGGAAACAGACCCATTCCAGTCATGGGAGACGTTATGTACAGAGCAATAGAGATGGAATAGGACGTCATGAAGGAAGATATGTTACAAGAGAATGAATAGTTCGATTTGACCAGAAAATGAAATACATGAAGAAGATTTGTTCAATAAATTTGGAAACAGTCTAGAAGCAGACAATGAAGACATATTAGGATAAAATGTTTATATTTATTCAGAGTTCTCAATAAGAAACCCTTAAAGATTTTGTTTGTAGTATAGTAGTGATCTGATGAGAATGCTAAACTAGAAAAATTATATAGCTATATTTGAAAGATGAATGGGAGAAAGGCAAAAAAAACTAACAAGGAGGAAAAAACCGTTAGAAGGCTGCTAAAATTGTAATGGATAGAAGGAATGAAATCTAAGACTAGAATGAAATATGAAAAGACAAAAAAAAATTTGCAGGAAGAATTGATAGGACCTAATAATAGACTGGGTATATAAGACTAATTAAAAAGAATCAAAACTTGACTGTAAAATTAATATTAAAGATTGCTAATGCCATTGTCAAAAAACTGAGAAAAATAAAACTCAGGGGAAGTGTGAAAATTTGACAAATGACTGGATATGTAGATTAAAAGAAAGTGATGAGCTCACTGAGTTTATAAAGTTAGGAACCTGGAAGAATGATGGTACCTTCAACAGAAATTGGAAGGTTCAAAAATAAAACATGGGGAGGAGACAGAGACAAGATGGCGGAATGCACACAAATGTCTGGGTGACCTCCAAACTTTCCTAAAATTATCAGATTAAGCCTCTAAACTGGTTTTGGAGTGATAGAACCCACACATATTTGGAGTACAACAAATTTCCAGAAGAAGGTACTGTGGAAGAACTTCAGGAAAGTTGTGTCTCAATCAGGCAGGGGGAGAGGCTGCCACACCCAGACCACAATGGTCAAAGTGGGAATCTTCTGTGAGCCTCTTAAGCTACTACTCTGTCCTGGCTGCAAGCTGGTGATTAGCAGATTTGCTGCAAGACACCCAAAAGCACCCCCCCCAAAGGGGCAAATTGTGAGCCACTGAGCCCCAGAAGAATGCAGGATGTGGCCACACCTATTCAGTTCCAATAAGTCAGTCAGGAGAAAGGCCCCAGGGCAAACTAAAGTGCTGGCCCCTTTGTCTTAAGAGCATACCTCAACCTTTTTTTTTTTTAAATGAGCAAAAAAAGCAAAGTGAACTCTGATCATAGACAGCTTTTATGGAGAAAGAACAGACCTCATACCCTGAGAATCCTAAAGGTAAATCAACACCCCAAAGGGTGATATGAGTTGGTCTCCATTTCACAAGGCTCTCTTAGAAGTATTCAAAAAGGATAAAAAGGATATTAAAAGAGAATTAGAAGAAAAATAGGGAAAGGAAAAGACATCTTTGAAAGAAGGTATGGAAAAGAAAAACCAGAGATTAGCTGAAGAAAACTCCTTTAAAAAATAAAGTTGATGAAATGGAAAAAGCATATAACTGCTTACAAAATAGATATGAAAAAGAAACCAATTGATTGAAAAACAAAATCTGTGAAACATTAAAAAAAAAAATGAAACAAACACAACACTTCATATAAAAGTTCAATTGGCCAAATGCAAAAGGAAATAAAAAAGCTGAGTGACTGAAGAAAATAGTTCATTAAAAACTAGAATTGAGCAAATGGGAGTGAATGAATCAATGAAACTTCAAGAATCTGTCAAACAAAACAAAACAAAACAAACAAACAAAAAAAAGAAAGAAAGAAAGAAAGAAAGAAAGAAAGAAAGAAAGAAAGAAAGAAAGAAAGAAAGAAAGAAAGAAAGAAAGAAAGAAAGAAAAAAATAGGAGAAAATGTAAAATACTTCATTGGAAAAATCAACCAATCTGGAAAATATATCTAGGAGAGACAATCTTAAGAATTACTGGACTGAAAATCATGATGAAACAAGAAGGCCTAGACATCATCTTTATGGAAATCATCAAGAAAAACTGTCTGGATATCCTAGAACTAGAGGGTAAAATAGCCCATTGAAAGAATTCACTAATCATCTCCTAAAAGAGACCCCAAGATGAAAACTCCAAGGAACATCATAGCTAAGTTTCAGAATTATCAAATCAAGGAGAAAATATTGCAAACAGCCAGGAGGAAACAATTCAAATATCAAAGAGCCACAATCAGGAATACCCAGGACCTAACAGATTCCATTTTAAAAGATTGAAAGGCATAGAATTTGATATTCTAAAAGGCAAAGGAACTTGGATTGTGGCCTCAGTAAAACTGAGTATCATCTTTCAGTGAAAAAGATGGACTCAATAAAACAGATAAATTTCATCTATTTCTGATGAAAAAACCAGAGCTGGATAGAAAATTTGATCTTCAAATAAAGAACTTCAAGAGAAGCATACAAAGGTAAAAAAGGAAACAAAAAATAACTTTCTTTTAAAAGTTAAAAAGCTTATATCCCTATATGGGAAGATGCTATGTTTAAATCCTGAGATCTGTATCTCTGTTATGGGTATACTTAGAGGGTATAGGTATAATTTGATTTTTCTATGATGATTTAAAAAAGAAATTAGAGGAGAAACGGTGATTCTACTGGAAGAGGAGGAAAAAGGAGTTAAAATGAGGTAAATTACATATCATTAGGAGGCAAAAAAGACCTATTGCAACTGAGGGAAAGAGGGGAGGGGGATGAGCATTGTGTGTATCTTATTTTGATCAGATTTGACTCAGAGAGAATATAAGACACATTTAGCTTAACAAAAAAGCTTGTGTCACCTTAAAGGGAAGTAGAAGGGGAAGAGGAAAAAGAAGGGGGCAGGCTAATAGAAGGGAAAAGAGAAGTAGAAAGGGAAAGATATAAAAAAAGGGAGGGACTGCAAAAGAGGGATGTTTAAGGGAGAGAATGATCAGTGACAAAATACTGAGGAGGAGGGAAAGGGGGAAAAGGAAGTGAAAAATATAATAGGGGGTAAACAAGATATCAGGAAATACAGAGACAGTAATTTTACCTGTGAATGTGAATGGGATGAACTCCCTCATAAAATGGAAACAGATAGAATGTATTGAAATTTTTTCTTTTATTTTTATAGCTTTTTATTTACAAGATATATGCAGGGGTAATTTTACAGCACTGAAATTGCCAAGCCTTTTGTTCCAATTTTTCCCTTCTTTCCTCCCACCCATCTCCCCCAGATGGCAGGTTGACCAATACATGTTACATATGTTAAAGTATAAATTAAATACAATATCTGGATACATGTCCAAATAGTTATTTTACTGTACAAAAAGAATCGGACTTTGAAATACTGTACAATTAGCCTCTGAAGGAAATCAAAAGTGCAGGCGGACAAATGTATGTAGTTGTTCATAGTCATCTCCCAGAGTTCTTTCCCTGGGTATTATAACTGGTTCAGTTCATTACTGCTCTATTGGAATTGATTTGGTTTATCTCATTGTTGAAGATGGTCACATTCATCAGAATTGATCATCAAATAGTACTATTGTTGAAGTATATAATGATCTCCTGGTCCTGCTCATTTCACTCAGCCTCAGTTCATGCAAGTCTCTCCAGGCCTTTCTGAAATCATCCTGTTGGTCATTTCTTACCGAAAAATAATATTCCATAATATTCATTTACCACAATTTATTCAGCCATTCTCCAATTGATGGGCATCCGCTCAGTTTCCAGTTTCTGGCCATTACAAAGAGGGCTGCCACAAACACTTTTGCACATACAGGTCCCTTTCCCCTCTTTATTATTTCCTTGGGATATAAGCCCAGTAGTAACACTGCTGGATCAAAGGGTATGCACAGGTTGATAACTTTTTGAACATAGTTCCAAATCAGGAGAATGTATTAAAAGCCAGAATCCTACAATTTGTTGTTTACAAGAAACTCATTTAAAGTAGACTGATATGTTATGGGCCAGAACTTGAAACAAGGTACTAAGTGGAGACAATGGTTAAATCTAGTATAGCAATGATTTAATCCTACAACAAATAAAGGTTTCCTAGTGATAAAATGATTAGTTTGTACTCAGTGTGAGGCATATAAGCTAGGAGCCTCAGCCAGGATTCAGTCGGGAAGATTCAGAAGCCAGGGAAGGCAAGAGGGAGCTCAAGCTCTCCAAACCAAGGCCAGACTGAAAGGCGCTCCAGAAAGTTGCCCATCACCAGGAAGGAGTTAATAAAGGATCTGGACTATAAGAAAGCTAACTGGGCCACAGGAAAGGAGACAAGACTTGGAAAGAGACAATAAAGGATCTGAACTTTAACCCCTGGCTGCATTTGTGGTGATTACTGAACTGAAATGAAGGCTGCCTTCAGAGACCCCCAAGAAAACCTTAACAGAGAATATTACATTTTAGAGAGAATATTATACTGATACATTTAGAATAAAGGTAAAAGGCTGGAGCAGAATCGATTATGCTACAGCTGAGGTTAAGAAAAGCAGGAGTAGCAATCCTGATCTCAGAGCTAGCAAAAGCAAAACTAGATCTAATTAAAAGAGATAATGAAGAAAACTACATCCTACTTAAAGATACCATAGATAATGAAGTAATATCAATACTAAATGCATATGTACCAAGTAGTACACGTCCAATTCCTAGAGGATAAGTAAAGAGAGATGCAAGAAGAATCAGACAGCAAAACTATACTAATGAGGGATCTCAACCTTGCTTTCTTAGAAGTAGACAAATTGAACCACAAAATAAATTTTAAAAAAGAAGTTAAGGAGGTAAATAAAATCCTAGAAAAATTAGGGATGATAGACCTTTAGAGAAAATTGAATGAAGACAGAAAGGAATATACCTTTTTCTCAGCAATACATGGAACCTATACAAACTGGCCATGCATTAGGCCATAAAACCCTCAAAATCAAATGCAGAAAGGCAGAAATAGTAAATGCATTTTTCTCAGGATATGATGCAATAAAAATTATATGTAACAAAAGGCCAGGGGAAAAAAGAGACCAAAAATTAATTGGAATCTAAATAATTTAATCCTAAAGACTGAATGGGTGAAACAACAAATCATAGACACAATCAGTAATTTCATCCAAAAGAATGAAAACAATGGGACAACATACCAAATTTGTGGGATGCAGCCAAAGCAGTTATTAGAGGAAATTTTATATCTCTAGATGCTTATTTGCATAAAATAGAGAAAGAGAAGATCAATGAATTGGGCTTGCAACTAAAAAAAATTGGAAAAAGAACAAATTAAAAACTCCCAATTAAAAACCAAATTTGAAATTCTGAAAATAAAAGGAGAAATTAACAAAATTAAAAAAAAAACTATTGAATAAATAAAACTAAAAGTTGGTTTTATGAAAAAAATAGATACACTTTTAGTTAATTTGATTAGAAAAAGGAAAGAAGAAAAACTGTTAGTCTCAAAAATGAAAAGGGAGAACTTTCTACCAATAAAGAGGAAATTAGAGCAATAATTAAGAGTTAATTTGTCCAACGATATGTCATTAAATATGATAATCTAAGGGAAATGCAAGAATAATTACAAAAATAAAGATTGCCCAGATTAACAGAAGAGGAAATAAATCACTTAAATAGACTAATTTTTAGAAAAAGGAATAGAACAAGCTATTACTAAACTAAGAAAAAAATCTCCTAGGCCAGATGGATTTACATAGGAATTCTACCAAACATCTGAACAACAATTAATTCCAATACTATACACATTCTTTGTGAAAAAAAAGGGAAGCAATCCTACCAAATTCCTTTTATGAAACAGATATGGTGCTGATATCTAAACCAGGTAAAGTGAAAACAGAGATATAAAACTAGAAACCAATTTTCCTAATAAATATTGATGCAAAATTCTTAAAATAAAATATTAGCAAAGAGATTACAGAAAGTCATCTCTAGGATAATACATTATGACCAAGTAGGATTTATAGCAGGAATGCAAGGCTGGTTCAATATTAGGAAAACTAATAGCATAATTGACTGTATCAATAGCCAAACTATCAAAAATGATATGATTATCTCAATAGATGCATAAAAAGCATTTGATAAAATGCAACACCCATTCCTATTAAAAACACTAGAGGGTACAAGAATAAATGGACTTTTCCTTAAAATGATCAGCACCATCTATTTAAAACCATCAGCAAGCATTGCGTATAATAGGGACAAACTAGAACCATTCCCAACAAGATCAAGGGTGAAAACAAGGCTACCCACTATCACAATTACTATTCAATATTGTATTAGAAATGTTAGTTTTGAGGGGCAGCGAGGTGGCGCAGTGGGTAGAGCACCATCTCTGAAGTTCACAGGACCTGAGTTCAAATCTAGTCTCAGACATTAACATTTCCTGTGTGACCCTGACAAGTCACTTAACCCCAATTGCCTCAGCAAAAAAAGAAAAAAAAAAAAAAGAAATGTTAGTTTTGACAATAAGTGAAGAAAAAGAAGTTAAAGAAATTAGAGTAGGTCCTGAGGAAATAAAATTATCACTCTCTACAGATCATATAATGGTATACTTAGAGAACCCTAGAGAATCAACTAAAAAACTACTAAAAATAACTTACAACTTTAACAAAGTTATAGGATACAAAATAAATCCACATAGATCATCAGCATTTATATATATGTTACCAACAAAGTCCAGCAGCAAGAGATACAAAGAAAAATTCCATTTATAGTAACTGTAAATAATATAAAACATTTGGGAGTCTACCTGTCAAGGCAAAGTCAGTAACTATATGAACACAATTATACAACACTTTCCCCACAAATGAAGTCAGATCTAATCTCTTGCAATAATATCAAATGCTCATGGGTAGGCTCAGCTAATATAATGAAAATGACAATACTACCTAAATTAATCTACTTATTCAGTGTCATACCAAACTCCCCAGAAATTATTTTACAGATCTAGAAAAAAATAACAACAAAGTTCACCTAGAAGAATAAAAGGTCAAGGATTTCATAGGAATTAATGAAAAAATGCAAATGAAGGTGGATTAGCTTTGCCTGATCTAAAACTATATTACAAAGTAGTGGTCATCAAACCATTTGGTACTGGCTAAGAAATATTGTAGTTGATCAGTGAAACAGCTTAGGTTCATAAGACAAAATGGTCAATGAGTATCTCAATCTAGTGCTTGACAAACACAAAAACACAGCTTTTGAGATAAAAACTATTTGACAAAAAACTTCTGGGAAAATTGGAAACTCGTATAGCAGAAACCAGGCATAGACCCACACCTAACACCCTATACTAAGATAAAATCAAAATGGGTTCATGGTTTAGACATAAAGAATGATATTATGAGCAAATTAGAAGAATAAACTTATAATTTAACTCTCAGATCTGTGGAGGAAGGAATTTGTGGCCCACAAAGAACTAGAAATCATTACTGAACAAAAAATGGATAATTTTAATATTAAATTAAAAGGTTTTTATACAAACTAATGGAGACAAGATTAAAAGGGAAGCAATAAACCAGGAAAACATTTTTACATTCTTAGGTTCTGATAAAGACCTCATTTCTAAAATTATAGAGAATTGACTCAAATTTATAAGAATTCAAGCCATTCTCCAAATGATAAATGCTCAAAGGATATGAACAATTTTCAGATGAAGAAATTAAAACCATTTCTAGTCATATGAAAAGATACTCTAAATCATTATTGATCATAGAAATACAAATTAAGACAACTCAGGTATCACTACATACCTCTCCAATTGGCTAAGATGACAGGAAAAGATAATGCTGAATGTTGGAGGGGATGTGGGAAAACTGGGACACTAACAGATTGTTGGTGGAGTTGTAAAGTGATCCAACCATTTTGGAGAGCAATTTGGAACTGTGCCCAAATGGCTATTAAACTGTGCATGCCCTTTGGTCCAGCCATCTTAAAGGAGAGAAAGGGACCCACATGTGCAAAAATGTGTGTGGCAGCCCTTTTGTAGTGGCAAGAACCTGGAAAATGAGTGGATGTTCATCAGTTGGTGAATGGCTGAATAAGTTGTGGCATATGCATGTTATGGAATATTATTGTTCTATAAGAAACGATTAGCAGAATAATTTCAGAAAGAAAGTCTTTCTTGGAAAGACTTACACGAATTGATACTAAGTGAAATGAGCAGAACTAGGACATCATTGTATATGGCAACAACTATGTGGATCACAAAATAGCATTTTCACTTTTTGTTGTTTGCTTGCATTGTATTTTCTCCTTTTTTTTTTTTTCTTTTTGGTTTGATTTTCCTTGAACAGCAAGATAATGTATAAATATAAATGCATATATTGAATTTACCATATATTTTTACCATGTTTAACATATATTGGACTACTTTCTATCTAGGGGAAGGGGGACCAGAAGGAGAGAGGAAAACTGGAACACAAGGTTTTACAAGGGTTAATGTTAAAAAGTTATCCATGTATGTCTTTTGAAAATTAAAAAGCTTTAAAAAAAAAATAAAGAATATTTTTAAAAGGGGGTAAGTTTAGACAGGAAGAAAAAGACTTCCAATATTAGACAAGCTGAGTTTGAGATATTCCCAGAATATCTAGTTTAAAATGGCTGAAAGGCAATTGATGATACAAGATCAAAACTCAAGGGCTAGATACATAGATTTGGGAATCACTGGCATAGAGCTAATAATTTAATCTTTAGACCCTCATGATGTCACTGAGAGAGACTTCAGAAAGATAAGTTTTCCTCCCCTCCAAAAATCCTGCCCTTATACTAAAGGTTTCAGCATCCAATGTTGATATTCCCTCAACCTCCCACTTGAAATTCTATGACCATCTTCACTCTACCTCAGCCACACACAGAGGTGGCAACACAATGGATCTTTAGTAAATAGGCATTGTTAACTATAAGAATATTAAGAACAATCAAAAATAACAGTACACAGTCACCAAGTGGTATTTTTGCTGGATGAGAGTAAGGTACGTTGATCATTCCTATTAGCTGGAAGGGAGAGGTGATGCAGCTAGAACCCACTGCACAGAGAGTCTCAAGTAGGAAAATTCTGGTCTATTGCTGCTGATGTTCTTGTAGAGTGACTTGGGGAGAGGTAGGGCAGGGGTACTGGGTCAGCATGGCTGATCGAACTCTGTCCTTTGTTTGGTAGAAGGTACTGTATTAGGCCTGGGTATTGAGACTGCCTGACTGGTTACTCTTTCCTCCTCAAGAAAAGTACTGATATTTATACCAAAATGTTATAGCATGAATAATATAGGGTGAAGAGTTTTAGAAAATTAAGTGGTTTTAATATCATAAATAATTTTTTACAAAATATTAAAAATAAAATTACAAAATAAATATTACAATTAGAAACAGGTAGGTGGGTGCTGTTGATAGAGAGCATTGGACTTCGTGTCAGAAGCACCTAAGTTCAAATCCAGCCTCAGACACCTGACATTTGCCAGTAAGCTGGGTGATCCTAGGTAAGTCATTTTATCACAAATGCCTCACCAAAATAAATAAATGAATGAATGAATGAATATTGCAATTATAGCTTACTAAGGAGAGACTGGAACTTAACAAAAGACTCAATTATTTATTAATCTAAATAAAATCCCCATTTTCTTCTTTAAATATTCCAATGCTGTATTTCTGATATTTGCTTTAGCTAAATTTGACTTTTAAAATCTCTAATTTTTCTACTATATCCATCAATGTACTATAAAATAGTACAGCAGTATAATAAATAACACGATAACCATATAATTAATTGCATATGCTAAACCACATATTACAGAGATCTACACAATAATGTGGAAGAAAATAGAGCGGGATTTATAACCTAATCTGGTCCTTTCTGCCACTTTAAAGGAATTAGATCTAAATCATCTTCTTGATACTCCTTTCCTGACTGCTGCCTTCTGCTTGTCCACAATTCCCACTTCACTTCTAATTTGCTCTCTTTGATTAATCTTGTTTGGCAAAACTATGGATATGTACAGCCTTCCAGAATGTGCTTCCCCAAATTTAGACCTGCATATACATATATGTCCTTACTGTTTATATTGCCTCCTCCACCTACTAAATCTACACAAATGAAACATTAACTCCTAGTTAAAAAATAACTCCCAGTGTCTGACTCATCTGAACAATGAAAACAAAAAGTTGCTATTACTCATTTAAAAAATAATTTTATGACAAAAGAACTAATTTCACACTTTTTAAAAAATAAAATTCAATAGAAAACAGCAAGAAAATTGGGCTGATATTCTGGAAATCAATTTGGAAGTACATTACAAAATTATATATACTCCTTGACCCTATATTATCACTATTGAATATTAGATCAATGAAAGAGAAGAACAACCCAAATGCATAAAAGCTTTTATAGCAGCTCTTTTTCTTGTGGCAAAGAACTAGAAACTAAGGTACTGCTTCTCAATTGGGAAATGTTTGAATAAAAGACAGTCTATGAATGCTAAGAAATGATTGAAGGAATAGTTTCAGAAAAACTTGAGACTTATATGATTTGACCCAAAGTGAAGAGAACAGAACCAGAAGAAAAAGAAGAATATATATTAAGAATAATGGAGAACACGTTATAGAGTCCAAATGCAAAAATATTCTATAAGATGAAAAAGTTCTTCATGTGCCTGGGCTTTCAGAGTACCTCACATTCATGGCATATCAAGGACTTACAAAATAAGCTCTAAAATAATTTGAAGAATTTAACCTAATTATGAATGCAAGGAAAAACTAAGAGTTGAACATTGGTTATCTAAATTATAATACAAGTTGAGTGGAAATGTGTAGAGTCCATTCATCTATATATATGGTACAAACATTACAGTAGATATATATATGGTACAAACATTACAGGTAGATAATCAACCAGGCAGAATGAAACAGAAGAATACTCTTAATTTGCCTCTGAATTGCCTATTCATTTTTGAATAGCCTCAAACGTCTCAAACAAATCATCTATTCATCACCAAGATTTTTTTGGTAATGTTGCACCTACTATAGAAGCAAAACAACACCCAAAAGACAATAAATAGAAAGGCTATGTTAGGCCTGAGCAGACTAAAAAGGGATGCAAAAAATGTGGAATAAATAACATCATCACAGAAATGTATGACCTAATAAACAAAACAATCAGCCTATCATGTGATCAAATTATGAACACTAATAATATATGAAACAGATTTGTTTCTCCCAGTCTTATATAATGCAAGCACTAGGGATATAAATACAAGTGAAAGAAGAGCTGGTTCCTGTTCTCAATGATCATCATCAGTTCTGATTGTAAGTCGACTGTTATCATTAAATAAGAGCTGATTTCTAAAATTAATTTTTCAAATTAGATGGCTATATTTTCAAATCTGTGAACCTCCCAAGAAGTATAAACCTGAATTTTGGTTACCATTAACTGATTTTAAGGTCTGTCCA
This sequence comes from Sminthopsis crassicaudata, assembly GCF_048593235.1. Lineage (NCBI taxonomy): Eukaryota > Metazoa > Chordata > Mammalia > Dasyuromorphia > Dasyuridae > Sminthopsis > Sminthopsis crassicaudata. The sequence continues at coordinate 174,229,459 of NC_133617.1, read as the reverse complement.
TTTTCAATTTCAGGGGCAAACTTTTAAAAAATGGCTATGCAATCTACTCATCATTTTTTCTGTGCTCACCTTTTTGTGAATCTTCAGCCTCATTAAGTTCTTTCTGTGCTTCTTCAATTTTGTCTAAAAAAAAATTACATGAGGATATATTTATCAATCCAATGTAGATAATAGATAAACATTGATAATTAAAAATAAATGCTATGTTTATATGCTCTAATTGTTAGGAAAATACATTTTTGTTAAATAATTGCAATTGATAAAATTTTTCATATTTTAGAATCATTTTTTAATCACTAAAGCACAGGAAACAATAGCAGAAAACTTTCTAGAATTTCTGAATATAAACAAGACAACAAATTGAGGGAACTCATAGACCACTACCAAAAACCTATATCCCCACATGAAAAAGTCTAAGATATACATAGCAGTTAAATTGAATAATTCTATTCAGAAACAACAAATTTTGCAAGTAATCAAGAGGAAAACCTTTGAATATGAAAGAAGAGCAAAGGAATAATAGGAAATCAGAGCTGGAATTGAATAATATAATTCAAAGGTAAATGGATCTATACTACAACTCCATATCAAACAACTTATGAAATAGGCATCAATGAAAAAAAGATAAATATTCAACAAAAGAAAACTAAATCAATGAAACAGAAGAAAGCAGATTACTTGACTTGGAAATACTCAATAAAAGCATAAGAAAGATAAATAAGTACAATTATCAAGAAAAGGCAAAATAGGGAAACCAATCACCTCATATTCACAGGTTATTTTTTTCATTTAAAAAAAAAAAGTCAGGGAGAATGATTGATCTATTCAAAATAATAACAATCAACCACCAAGGAATTAAAAGGATCTGAAGAATTTAAGTAATTTAAATTTAAATGGAACTAAAAGTCATTTAATAAGGATTTATCTATGAAGTCTTATGACCCATTTTGGATAACATCATCAATTTTTAATAGAAAGTAGTGTATGTATTATAATATTATCTTGCTTAAGAATCATAACTATTTGGAAAAAGATCAATAGACAAAAGTTATTAAAGTTATATCCTTTGTTCTGCCATTATTGCAATCTTTGATCTTGGAGAAGAGACAAAACAATTCACCTTTCCTAATTTATAAAATGCTAACTATGTAGGGAAACAATATGCAAAGGTTAAGAGAAAAACAAAGCATCTTAGTAAAAAGAAAAAAAGAAAGACAGCATTACAATCTCTACATTCTTTCATCAAATGAGAAATAAGCATGAAAGGTATACCTTTGTCAAATAGTATATTAAGAATGATTTTCAAAATATAATTTATTTAAATAAAATTTATAGTACTTTTCAGAAGCATGAAAAACAAGATTCTTTTTCTTGGAAATCATTTTGGTCCTAGTTCAACTAGGGGCAGGGGGGAGGGGAAAACTATTCCTTACATCTACCCAGTATGGCATGTCTCTTTTAATTTAGGAATTTGAGTTCTTGTGATAAATTTATGAGTATCTACTTTTTCCAATCAGTTCAATAATAAAAATAAAGAGATAGTCATTTTTCTCAATTATGTATTATATAAAACAGAGCCAGAAGTGAATAAACAAAAAGAGAAAAAAAAATAAAAATTACAAACAAAAAGATGAAGTTTTTTTGTTTCTGTGGATGTCACAGACTCTTAGGAAACACACTAGCACATAACTGCTCAGCATGGCATGCCCTCATAGAGAAGGTGCTGTGTTCTATGAGCAAAGCAGAATTGAATTTAGCCCACAGAAAATTTTGCACAGAGATGTGCAAAATTAGAGAAACTACCCCAAATGTTCATATGGACTATTTGTGTTCAACTTGTGGCATTTTGAGCTCATATTGGTCTTATCAGCCACAAACTGACACACTCAACTCTAACAAGTCTTGCCCAAATTTTCACCAATATATTGAAAGTGTTCCTCAGTTTTTATTTTTCATTGTTAAGAGTGTGAATAGAGCGCTTGATATCCAACTGTCAGTCACTTCCATCATCACATGACCAACTAGCTCATCTGTACTTCCTATCAAACACAGCCTTGAAAAGATCTTTTACTCTCGATCCTCAAAGATCCGAAATCTGTTCTAATCTACTTTATGCTTTTTCATTGTCCTCTGTGATATTTATTTTTATTTGTTCAGAAGTTATTATATTCCATGTTTAGCTACAAAAAGTAATACAAACAGAATAATAATAGTAAAAAGGAGGGGCCTTTCTTTTCATGAGAATTGTGGAAGGAATCTTGGAATACCCTGAAAGCAAACTAACCCTATTTTTCTCCTCCTGTTTAACTCCTGACCAACTGTCTGTTTATCTATACCATGTCTCAGACATATATATATTGATAGAAAAATTCTATAGCTTTTCTATCCAAATATATGTCATAACTTGGACATGATCAAGCTAAGTACTTGTAAATGAACAATGTCTTCTGAGAATTTCCATAATATCCTAGGGATTGTCAGCCACAATATCATTCATAAACATCATTCATAAAATCTAAATACTCAAAGGGAAATCACTCTTCAATTTGGACTAGCTGGATCTTTTTTTCTATCACAATAGGAATCATCTCTGATAGGTATTCAGTACCCTATTTTATGCCTTGTCAGATATTTGTTTGGTTTTTTTTTTAAATCAAACAATATTATATTTTCAATGGATCTTTAATTATTTTTTAATGTGTACATGAGAGATGTTTTGTTGAAAAAAACCAAGGCAGCAAAAAATTCTTAACAAAGCAATCCTTTTATCATAATCAACAATAAGGAGAAGGAGACAATATGGACATATATAAGAATATACAAATATCAAGACACAAATTATTTGCTAAATGGGATAAATAAAAAGAGTCATGGAACACTCCTACAATTCAAACTTGGAATAATGGTAATGAATGACTCAAAAGAAATAAAGACAGAAAGGTGAGAGACAGTGGAGACAATTTGTAGAACAGACTGTAGTTATCCTTCTGTTCATGGAAGGTCTTCTCAGTCATCTTGCATGAAATTCAACTTCACCAGAATAAGTTCAACAATGAATCTAGTTCTAAGTTTTCTCCTTTCTCTTTTAAATAAATCCTGAATGGGATAACTCAAAGGAGTATCCAAGATACTGGTTGTAGTTCTCCATCTTTTTGGAGCAAGTCACTCTTTCAATTCAACTGACAAAGTTTCTTTAAAAACTGGCTTAGTAAAAGAAGTTCAATTGTTCTGGACTAATCTGACACACAAAGCCTTGCTTTATTTGGTTCTAAGTCTTAATATTTGTTAGGACTAAACTACACCCTAGAGTACAGATTTCTGTTCATGAGCCAAATGGGGGGGAGGGGGGGGAACTGAGATCCTGAATAGTAAATTAGATAAAAGGACACTAGAGGAATAAGAAATTGGAAGCTTGTAAATAAACTATAGCAGGAATGGGGCTTTAGAAATCTTTGTCCTTCTCCCCCCCACCCTTCTACAGGCAAAAACTGAGAATAATGAATAGGAAAATTACTTGCCCAATATTACACATACTTAGCTACCAATAGAGTCAGAACTATAGAAATCACGTATTCTACTACCCAGCTAGAACATTGTCTGTTTTACCATAATGCCTCCCTGCATCTGTCAGAGGAAGAAATTTTTGTGATTTTCTAATTTTAAAAATGTAAAAAAAATTAATTTTTTAATTTAATCACTCAAAAAAAAGAGCAAAAGCTCATTAGACATGCTGAATGTATGATGCCTATGAAAATCTAGGTGAAGATATATAGCGGATAGTTGAAGATGTGCTACTTGAGGCTCAGGAGAATAATAAGGACTGAAAAATCATTTGTTAAGGAGATGAGAGTTGAATTCATGAGAAGTGATGAGATCAATGAGAAAGTACTTAAAAGAAAAAAAAAGAGCTCAGGTCTAAATCATGGAGTACACTCATGTATTACTACAAAACATGGATAATGATCTTGAAAAGGAGACTAAAAATATTGGGTCTGCTAAATAAGAAGAAAAAAAAAAAAGCCATGTCACATAAATTCAAGGAGAACCCATCTAGAAAGAAAATGTCAAATGCTATGAATGGTCAGAAAAGGCAATTACACTTAGCAATAAAAAAATCACAGATGAACTTGGAGAGAGCTGTTTCAGTCACTATATCTTTTAAGCTTTTGAAAGATATTTTTTAAAAAATAGATATAATGACAAATAATGATGACTATGATATGTATTAGTATTTAGTAGATAATAATAATAATTAGCATTTATATAGTTCTTTAAGATTTGCAAAGTACTTTTAAAATGTTACTACTTTTGGTCTTCCTAACAACCCTAAGTCCTGTTTTACATTTTACACAATGGAAAATTGAGGCAAAAAGAGATCAAGTGATTTAGCTAGGAGCACAGAACTACTGAATGAGGACAAAAGTGAATTCATATATTCTTGATCTTAGGTTCAGAGATGTATTTGTTAATTTAAAAAGCAAGAATTTATATAGGAATTACACAGACAAGTTTTCTGATTATATATATAAAATAGCTTAAGTATATCACTTAAAATTATGTTTACATTAAAATTTTCTTCACAAATTCACTTAATATAGAGATCATAAAACTAAACTTCAGCGAATTGCCGGACTTGAAAATTCTGAAATTATATTCTGAATTAATTAGATGTTTCGTTATACTTATTTTTGTAACAGAAAGAAACTAATGTTCTAATCTCTCAAGTAATAGAGTATAATAATACAAAGTTTGCATAGAGGAAAAATAATATCAAGACAAACAAATAACCTGAAATAAATGTTTTGTGATTTTATTTAGAAAGAAACATCTCTTGTGTAATGAAAAAAAAAATCCTCCATTTGGAGTCAGAAAGTCTGTTTCCCTTGTTTCACAAGGGAAAATCACAAGCTCTCTGTTTCTCAATTCTTTCTAACATAAAATGAAAGGTTTGAATTAGATGATGCTCAGGTCCCTGATGAGTCAGTAAGACTCAAGTTCAAATCTGACCCCAGACTCTCACTAGATTCGTGACTATGGATAAATATCTCTTTAAAAAAAATTTAAATTTATTTATTTTTATTACACATTGCTTTATGAATCATGCTGGGAGATAAAAATCAGAAGAAAAGGGAAAAAACATGGAAGAAAAAAAAACTAAAAAAAAACCAGTAGTGAACAAAGCACATTTTGATTTACATTCCATCTTCACAGTTCTCTTTTTGGATGCAGATGATGTTTTCTGTCCAAACTGTACTGGAAAGCTCAGGAGTGAAATAAGGTTGCCCACTATCACCATTACTATTCAATATTGTATTAGAAATGCTAACATTGGAAGTAAAAGAAAAAAAAATTAAAAGAATTAGAATAAGTCACAAGGAAACCAAATTATCCCTTTTTATAGATGATATGATGTTATTCTTAGAGAACCCTAGAGAATCTATTAAAAAACTACTACAAACAATTCACAACTTCAGCAAAGTTGCAGGATACAAAATAAGTCCACATAAATCATCTGCATTTTTGTATATTGCCAACAAAGTCCAGCAGCAAGAGATACAAAGAGAAATTACCTTCAAAAGAACTGTCGATAGTATAAAATATTTAAGAATCTGTCAAGGGAACATCAGGAACTATATGAACACTACTACAAAATACTTTCCACACAAATAAAGCCGGATCTAATAACTTGGAAAATCTCAAGTGCTCATGGATATAGGCCAAGCAAATATAATAAAAATGACAATACTACCTAAATTAAGCTATTTATTACCATATCAAGGATTTCAAGGGAATTAGTGGAAAAATGTCAATGAAGTTGGCCCAGCTGTGCCAACCCTGAAATGGTATTATAAAGCAGCAGTCATCAAAACCATTTGATACTGGCTAAGAAATAGAGTAGTTGATCAGTGGAATAGCTTAGGTTCACAGGACAAAATGGTCAATAACTATAGCAATCTAATGCTTGACAAACCTAAGGGACCCCAGCTTTTAGGATAAGAACTCACTATTTGACAAAACCTTCTGGGAACATTGGAAACGAGTAGCAGAAACTAGCCACTGATCCACACCTAACACCATATACCAAGTTAAGGTCATGATTTTAGACATGAAGACTGATATTATAAACAAATTAGAACATGTGATAGTTTATCTCTCAGATCTATAAAGAAGGAAGGAATTTATATCTAAAGAAGAACTGGAACTCATAATTGAACATCAAATAGATAACGAATAAACAAAACTAATGCAGACAAGATCAGAAAGGAAGCAATAAATTGGGGAAACACTTTTACTTTTAAGGGTTCTGATAAAGGCCTCATTTCTAAAATATTTAATAGATTCAAATTTAGAAGAATTCAAGCCATTTTCCAATTGATAAATGGTCAAAGAATATGAAAAGACAATTTCCAGATGAACAAATTAAAACCATTTCTAATCATATGAAAAGGTGCTCTAAATCACTACTGATCAGAGAAATGCAAATTAAGACAACTCTGAAATACCACTTCTCACCTCTCAGATTGGCTAAGATTACAGGAAAAGATAATGATGACTATTGGAGATGATGTGGGAAAACTGGGACACTAATACATTGTTGGTGGAACTGTGAATGAATTTAGCCATTATGGAGAGCAATTTGGAATTATGTTCAAAAAATCATCTCATTGCTGGAAAGAGTCATCAGAACTGATTGTCACATAATATTGTTGTTGCCATGTACATGCTGGCTCTTTTCATTTCATTTAAGTTCTTGTAAGTCTCTCCAGGTCTCTCTAAAATCATCTTGCTGATCATTTCTTATAGAATAATAAGATTCCATAACATTCATATACCATAACTTATTCAGCCATTCTCCAAACTCAGGGCATCCACTCAGTTTTCAGTTTCTTGCCATTATAAAAAGGCCTGTCACAAACATTTTTGCACATGTGGATTTTTTTCCCCTTCTTTATGATTTCCTTTAATTTTCCATTAATGGTACTGCTGGATCAAGGGACATGTACAGTTTGATAACCCTTTGGGCATAGTTCCAGATTGTTCTCCAGAATGGTTGAATAATTTCACAACTCCACTAACAATGCATTAGTGTCCCAGTTTTTCCTTATCTCCTCCAACAAGCATCATTATATTTTCTTGTCATCTTAGACAATCTGAAAGATGGGTGGTACCTCAGAATTGCTTTAATTCTCATTTCTCTAATCAATAGTGATTTAGAACATTTTTTTCATATGACTATAGATGGCTTTAATTTAATTATCTGAAAATTGTCTATTCATTTAAAGTCTCTTACCCATGGTTTGCCTCAGTTTCCTCAATCATAAGATGAGGATAATAATAGCACCTGCCTAGCATAATTAAATGAAATAACATTTGTAAAAGTGCTTAGAATAGTGTTTTTCACCCAGTTCTATATAAATGCTTATTTTCTTGCTTTCTACTCCATCTAAATAAAAAAGTTCTATGACTAAGAGATTTCTAAGTCTCTTCTTGTGTCTTCTAAATATAAATCTTGTTTCATTACAAATTAGAAGTAATTAAAATATTTGGCAATAGAGTACAAAAAACATGAAGAGGATATTACAACAAATGTGACTTACATAGACAGATAACATCTATATATTTCTTAACTAAGCTCATCATTCTCTTTTATTTTAGTAATGAAAATCTCCCTTGTTCCTCTATATTCATTTTTTTCTTAAAAGTAATATTAAGTGATTCAAATATGTAAAATCTATATGATAAAATTTTTATTAAGTGTTTTAAAGATGAACTGTAAAAAGTCTTATTTAATCACCATCTGAATTTTTAAGTTACCATATGTGACTATACTATTTATATCACTGAATAAAACATTACTCCTACTTTTATTCATCATACATCTGTACAAGAGCCTTCTACTTTAATGTTAGCTGCTAGTAACTATTTTAAACATCAATAAAACCAAATGTATGATAATGACAGAATGCTTAAAAATAAAATTTAAAAAGCTTAAATATATTTAATCATTTACTTGTCTTGTGTTACAATAAAAGGTTGAAAGTTTATATTCAAAGACCATTTTCAGTCTTGATTTAAAATCTGACAGGAAGTATCTTTACCTAAAAGTTACATATTTCAAGACACTTAAGAGAAAAGAAGGAGACATCATGGAGATTTTTTTCAATAGTCTAATCACACTCTCAAGGGCTAATCTCAACCCCTTCTAATTCATCCTCTACTAAAAAACAAAGCTGACATTCCTAAAATAAACATCAAATCTGTATCACTCCTGTGTTCAAGAAGCTTCAATAACTTCCATACCTCTAGGAAAAAAATATCAACTCTTCTTTCTGGCATTGAGGCCCCTTCACAATCCAACTTCAACTATTTTTTTCTCCAGGTTGATTACATGTTATTCTCTCCTCCCCACACAGCAGCTTAACAGGATGACTTGCCATTCCCTATGCACACCATTCTGTTTCCCAGTATATTACCTGTGGGCTGGCATGGCTAGAATGCTCTCTCTTATTATTATCTTTGCTTCAAGGATCAGTTCAAGGACCACCTCCTTACATGTGAACACAGTGTTTCTTCCCTTCCCCACAACAACAGAAAAGTCTCTCCTGTTTTACATTTGTGAACACAGTGTTTCTTCCCTTCTTCCCACAACAACAGAAAAGTCTCTTGAAAAAAAAAAAAAAGCAATAGCAGCAGAAAGACAACAAAGAGAATACTGAGACTGCTACACAAGGAGACAGGATTGTCAATAGAAATCTATAGTAGAAACTATAGTGAAGAGAAAAACTGTCCATTTTAAACAGAACCTGGTAAAACCCTGTCTAGAGGAGAATCAATGTCTTTTTATGAGCTACATTACAACAAGGAAGGGTACATGAAAGAAAGAAGAGAAGCAGAGAAAGGAATGTGTAATGTGCTGGCCAAAAATGAAGAGCTACCAATGAGAAGGTGACCTCTATGGTCATGGAGGAAAAAAAAAAAAAACCTAAAGGGAAGCAGGTCAGGAAAGAGGGAGGGATGAAAGGAAAAGGAAAGGAAAGGAAAGGAAAGATATCTTACTTTAGTGGTAAGAAAGGGTTCCACTGCTTAATGTTCCTACAGATAGAGACATGGTCTAAGATAGAAAATAAAACACTTTAAACTAGACTAGATCTGGGGGGATTTGGTGCTTGAAAAGTCTATTGACCCTACATGGATTGTAAAGTGCGAAGTGGGGTTAAAATACTTAAATATAACTTGTATCTGGGGGATGGGAGAGCATAGATACAGCAGAGAAAAATGGAGGGGAAACTAGGCAAGGGAAAAGCTGCAAAATCAGGGACACCATGGGATAAGGAATCCTAACGTAGGACAGTATTTTCTTAGAAACCTTCAATAATCAGCATTGTCCTGGGAGTATGACATAATGGAAAAGGGAAATCTATGGGGTAAATTCTATATAGCAATGGCAGAAAATTCTAGAGGAAAGAGCCTAGACTTAGGCATCTGAGCTAGGGAGCTTTCGCTGCATGAAGAATAAGAGAAACAAATAGACAGATCAGATGAACATGAAACAGAATGAGGTTCTAGTTTAAACAGAAAGATTGAATGATAACATGGAGAGAGTTAAAAAACTAAGTTTTAAGTTTTAAAAACTAATGAACATGACTAGCTGAAAAGAGGAGAAAAAAAAGGAGAAATCTTGGCTCACTGACAAAAAAAAAGTGGGGGAGGGAGAGAGAGAAAGAATATAACTAGATAAAAATAGGGAAAAAAAAGAACTAATAAACAAAATCCCAAAGGGATATGATTAACAGACATGAAAAAGGGATCACAGGTAAGGGGGAAAGAGCCAATGGGAACATGATCACCTAAAATTTTTCAAATAAAGCAATGGAAGGAAAATAACACTCTCTCTACATCAGAAGAAGGAGAAAAAATCTTTGAAAAATAGAGAGAAGAAAACATAGGCCTCTCATAACTTTAAATGTGAATGGCTTAAATAATGACATTAGATAACTGACAGATTGACTAAGAAAGCAAAATCTTACAATCTATTACTTATAAGAAACATTTTTTTAAAAAAGTTAAACATCAAATAAAACTGACAAGATGGATAAAAATCAAGAGAATCAAAAAAAATAAAAAACAAACATTCAAAAATTTAAAAGGAATCAATAAGAAAATTCTATCATGCTGAAAAGAGCCACAGATAACAAAACACTCTCAGTAATAATAAATTTGTATGTACTAAAGGCCTTAACATCAAAATTCATAGCTGACCTTTAAGAAGATATAGTTAGCAACACAATAGTGAAAGGTTTTGATATGCTTCTCTTCATTTTACATATATTTAACAGAAAAATAAACAAGAGAAAATATGGGGCTGAAAAAATTTGCTAAAAGAAAAACAAAATTAAAAGGACTATATCATCCTCTAAATGGGACAGCAAAAGAATATGTATTTTCTGTGCTACATGGAATTTTTACAAAAATTAACAATGTACTAGGCTACAGAGATACTACAAATGAAAAAAGGCAGAAAAAAATAAATCTGTCCTTTACATATCATAATACAATAAAAACAGAAATTGGTTCAAGGACTACAAATAAAATATACAAACTCAAATGGAGACTAAATAAATGAAATTTTAAATAAGTACATCAAAGAACAAATAGAAGAATCAAAAATTATGTAAAAAATAATAATGAATAAACAAAATAATACCTGTATACATAATTTATAAGTATTCTACCAGGTTTTATTGTAGAACTAGTTACAGTATAGAAAAGTTAAAACTTTAGTTATGTTAAATATACTTTCTTTCCACTAGAGGGTACTAAGAAGACAGACTTACGTCAGTCAGAAAATTATGAGTATCCTCCAGAAGAATAAAAAGAAACAAGATGGAATAAGGATGCTTCTGGGACTTTCAAAGGTCCTTTTTCTATAACTTCACTGGTTTGTAAATATCCAATAATCAAACTAATTCGGCTTCACAGATCTTTCACATAAAAATGCTTAGTTGAGATTTTGCTGGAATTTTTGAACCTGACTATAAAAACTGAAGTGGTATATTAAAATCTATTAAACACTAGTAATTATGAAAACTTAAAAATGTTTTTCTCTTTTTACCTTTATTGTCTTCCATTAATTAAACTGTAAATTATATTTATTTTCAATCATTTTTACTTATTTCATTATGAATTTCCCAATCACCTGTAAAAAAAAATTTTTACAATCATTTTAAGAAATTTGGAATTCCAAATTCTTTCCCCTCTTCTAACCTCCTTGAAAAGCAAGCAATTTGATTTTGGTTACATTTGAGATGATGCAAAACATAGTATTACATATTATATACATGTTGCGTTTATATATTAGTCATGTTGCAAAACACAATAAAACAGTAAAAATAAAAACAAAATGTTTTAAAAGCATATTTCAATCTACATTCAGAGTATATCAGTTTTCATAGCCCGAAGGAAAAGAAATAGAGTTCTTACATAATTTTAAACAATATTTAAGACAGTATTCTGCCCCCAGTAAGCTCTCCTCATTCCCTAAAGCTTCTGACAGCTAGCATGGTACCTCTTTTCTCCTCTTTCTCCCTATTTTGATAAATCAAGACCCTAATAGTCTTTAGGGAAGCTGAAGGATTCTAGGCTCCACCTAATTCCTACAGTGACATCATACTCTTTACTTCTAAGCAAACAGGACCACATCCCTATAACTAAAACAGTTCCAATCAACAGAAATATACCCTATGCAAAATCCTGGAGGTCAAAGAAGGTTATATCAGCTACTAGACCAGAAGGAAAAGAACAGGGGAAAAGCAGAGGTGGCGTATAGACAACAGAACCCAAAGACAAGCATAGTACAATGCAAAGAGCACTGATCTTAGTGTCAGAGAAGATGGGTACTGATATATAGATATATAGCAATATAGATAAGTGACTGAGAAAGTTAATTAATTCATCTCACTGGCCCTTAAGTTTCATAGTCAATAAAATCAGAGAGCAGAATTAAACCTTTCTAAGGTTACTTCCAGTTCCAAGCATTGAATTATGTGTGATTTCAATCTTTTCAGCATTATGACAAACTAATCCCCATCATTATATCCCATACATTTAAAGTCATTCACTTTATTATTTTGGATTTTACTTTGACTCCCCTGCTTCCTTACTTTTGAACCTGCCATTCTAACATACCAAGAATTGTGTCTTCTCCACTTGCAGAATTCCCTGAAGGCTCATCTCAAACATCACACCATCCCTTCTACAATCATATTCCCTGATATTTCCAGGAACAAGTGATTTTTTTTTCCTTGAATTTCTCCTATTACATATGGTAATCTCCAAATATTGTGATTATTTATCTGACCTTATATTCTTTAGCTTAATCTAGAGTAAGAATTAAGTACAGTGTTTCATATGTCTGTCTTTCCCAATGCATAATAGAGTGTCCTATATACATAGTAAGCATTTCATAAATGCTTATTCTGTTATATTTATTGAATTTCATTGTCAGTTAGATGGAGGGAAGTTATTGTTTTATTATACAGTACCAATAGGGTACTGCATTCATTCTTTTTCCTTAAATTGAAGAAGCTACTGTAGTTTGCTAGATCACTGCCAGGGAGAAGGGAGAAAAAGCCTGACCTAATCAATTAGCACATAATCCTCAAAGGTCAAAGTAATTAATAGGCCAAAAAGTTGAAAATCTTCACTCTTCTTTCCTGCTCCCCTTGGAGTTTTAATATTACACCTGGAGCTTAGTTAAGAATAAAATTATAATAAAAAAAACAGTATTTTATGTGGTTGAAAGTGAATACTCATGAGTTTCCATGAGTTAATGCTGGAAACTGACTCAATTGAATATTCACTATATTACTTATATGCTAAGGGTACAAAAAAGAAGGTATACTGAACAGATGATTAAGGATAAGGAAGAAAAAGACATAAAGCTAACTATATAAGCTAAAGAAAGTTAAGAGAAAAAATGGTAGTGGAAGAAATCAGGTAATGACTATGCAAGGTTCAGAGGGATCTAGGGAGAAAGGCTTAATCAAAAGATCTTGACTTAAAAGAAAAATGTCAACTGTTGACCTAAATATTTGTAGATGCCAAAAGGTATTTAGGTATATTCTATCAACTTAAGCATATATGGAATTCAGTTAGCTCCCTTATGCTAAGCTAACTTCTTTTTCATTTTAGATTTTGTCATTATTTTAGTGGAGATTTAATAAAAGATCTTTCTGTGAAATGTTCTGGATTCACATTAGGATTTAACAAGAAAATATCTGATTTAGAAACAAAATCAGGAGCCAAAGAATTGGCCAATAAACAATTGTTAGCAATCAATAAAGTTATATAAAAATGGAAGAAAGCACTCCAAGAGTCAATAAAACATATGGAAAGATTCCTACACTCAGATGCCAAAAAAGAGGGGGGAAAGTGAACTAGGTTAATATCTTAGCGATTATTTATCACAAGTACTATATATCTCAAATGCCCTTTCCCTCCAAATCATATCCCATACCATTCTTGTCTAGTCTCTGTCTCTGTCTCTTTCTTTTGTCTCTCTGTCTCTTTCTCTCTCTCTCTCTCTCTCTCTCTCTCTCTCTCTCTCTCTCTCTCTCTCTCTCTCATACACACACAATTTCTCTATGAAAGTAACAGATAGAAAACATGAGTTAGAAAGTAAAAAAAAAAAGGATTTTAAAAGTACAATACAAAATATAACAATAGCAAGTATTTCCACAATCTGCTCTATAGAAAGGTCTACCTGTATCTTTTCTTAATCTGTCTGAGATCTAAGAGAGCCCTACTGAAAAAAAACCAAACATTTTCTAGAGCTTTTGTGTTCCTAAAGCTCAAGGATCCTATGAGATTTCACTTCCTTTTGGCCAGGCCTTTTCCTGCATTCAGTCTGCATGAATATTTATGGATGGAAAAACCAGAGAGAGTAGTGCATTCAAGAAGTTAAAAGAAGAAAAAGGCCAATAGGTATTGGAAAGATCATCTCTGTAAATTTTATGTGAAATTACAGATAGGTCAGAAAAGATGAGATGGCACAGAAGATGTTATTATCTCTATGAGCTTAGTATGACCAAATGCATACTATCAGTAGGTAATTTACTGACACAGATATTTGGTCAATACCTCTTGCTACCTTTACCCTAGCCATGAAAGCTGGTTCTGGCATCCCATATTGAACCATGTGCTCAGTTACTACAGGGGTCTAATTTTAAGGGATTGAGAAAGAAGTGAATGGGGAGGAAATAGCGGTAGTGAGAACAACAATACTTCATTGGAGTTTAGCAAAGAAAGAGAGGTAAACATTGATTAAGGAATGGCATGATCATATGAACGTAGAACCCTGAATATGTTTGTAGGAAGCAAGAAAATAACCAACAGACTAAAGATAAAGAGAAGGGAAAGTATATTCAAGATGAAAAAATAGACAAGTTGGGAAGGTATCATTATGACCAAAGGTACAGGTGTTCACCTTGGTAAGGACAGCTCTCTTCCTTGAAGCCTAGTGAAAGGAGTGAGAAGACAGAAGAAAATTATTTTACTGATCTCTCTTATGCTAATGCTACCTCAACAGATTGTGAGGTAGCATAAAAGAGATCAGTAAAATAATGACAAATGGCTTCAGTTTTCTCAGTAAAACTACCATAGGGCAGAACTAAGAGGAAAGTTTCAAAGACTTAAAGAGAAGATTTGGGAAAGCTAATGTGATAATAATAATAAAACTGATCAAGAATGAATGTATTTTTATGAATCAGTGGGGATACTTATTTAACAAGCGATTGTATGATTTTCTGCATCATCGTTCACCAGCTCATGAGTAGTAATAGAAAAGTGGGACAGTGGACATGAGTGTTGAGGAATAGTCCAGAAGGAGTTAAAGATGATATGATGAAAAAGGAATTCAAAGGTAGATGATAGTAAAAGTAGTTCTGACCAATTAAAGAACCAAGACAAAAAGAAATAAAAATCGGAAGCTTACCAAATATTCCAAATAGCAATCACCTACAATTTTTATCTCACTGTTATGAATGTTCCCTCTTTGTATCTGCCCACACAACATAATTCCTATCCATGGTCTCCCATAAATTCACAACAGAAGTCCATCTGATATGCTGGAAGCTCTCCTCAGTTTCTTCTGACAGCTTGAAGATACTCATGGAGTACTTGGCTGTCCTTCTGTCATAACTCACTTTCATCCTATGAACAGCCCAACTGCTTTTGCTGTCATATATTTATCTTATAACATCTTTTATTCCTGTTCTCCAAAGTTTCTCATTATATATTGTAACCTGCTCACATTCGTAATGCATCTATCCATTATGCTCTGAATGATAATCATTTTTAGTTCTTCTTAGCCATGGAGTAACAATAGTAGAATGTGCTAGTATTAAAAACATTGCATTGATAGGAAATGACTAAACAAACTTTAGTACATTAATATAATAGAATATTATGATGCTGCAAGAGAAAATAACTATGATAAGAGAAAAATTTATAAGAACTGATAAAAAGCTAGATTAGTAGAATCAAGAAAACAAAATACATGATGTCAGTGTCAATGCACATAACAAATAAATATTGAAACTAAATGCTAGAAAATTATAAACATCAAGTTTGGTCCCAAAGATATTATAAGGCACCACCACCATCCTCTATTTCTTTGCAGAGTTTAAAAGCCCATGGGTATGAAATAATGCATTCCTAATGTTTCAATATATTGTTTAATTTAGTTCTCTGAGAGGGGTTTAGAGGAAGGATATAGAGATAATATTAAAATAGCATTTTTTAAAAAATAAATTGGCCTATTACTCCTGGGAAAACTTTGGGGTGTCTAAAGGGATTTCCTAGAGGAAATTAAGCCACTTTCCTCGTTGTTTTGGGGCCCAATTCATCCACTTACATCATCTGTACAGATGTCCAAACAATCGTTTGTACAATCAATTGAACATCATAATCTGAGCAACAGCTATAGGCAAATGCTCTACTTCATCTTTCTTATTATGTGGATTTTGTATTCTCTACATCTCCAAATAATTGAAAGATGGCAAAGATGTGGTCCATTGTAGAATAACATTTTCAAAAGCTTGCTTTTGACCTACTAATACTCTAGTTTAAAAAGTTCTTGATTAGTTTGTAGAAGAGTCCAAAAGGTTTTAAAGAGAAACCAGAAGACAAAAAGGTCAGGAATTATCAATCTCTTGGTCACTT
The DNA here is from genome assembly GCF_048593235.1 of Sminthopsis crassicaudata. NCBI lineage: Eukaryota > Metazoa > Chordata > Mammalia > Dasyuromorphia > Dasyuridae > Sminthopsis > Sminthopsis crassicaudata. The sequence continues at coordinate 174,213,238 of NC_133617.1, read as the reverse complement.
GTTCCCCCCATTAGTCATAAGATTTCCTAAGTTTTTCCACATCTACAGAATCTGTAACTGCATTTGCTATTAATTGTTGAATGATCCTTCAACAACATCTCACAAATGTGTCATTTCTTCATAACACTTGCTCCAATTAAGAGGTTTTTCTTGTCTATATTTTCTTTAGTGCCATTTTTATCTACAACTAGGACAGCAATATTGGAATTCAAGTTTGGTGCTTTCACTCTCTTATATGTATAAGCAGTTTGTTTTTAAAATCTTAGAAGATATATGAAAATGTACTTTCCTCCATGTTTTGCAAAGGTGGGGATGGATGTCGAATCTTGCGAATGTCAGACACGATATGCTAATTAATTTTAGTGAACTTTTCTTCCTTTTTTTTTTTTTTTCTTTTTTTATTCTTTATTATAAGGGATAGCTGGAGCAGGGGGAGAGACAAAAATATATTTTGGGAAGGGAAGAGGATATAAAAACAAGAAGTATTTATTGAGTAATTACCATGAGCCCTAGCAAATCATTTTGACTATCTATCCTTGTTACAGACCCTCAGTGAGAAAGGATATGGGTAACTTTCCACCTGGCTTCCTATTTGTGTCACTGTTACAAGTCCTATCTTCCCCAGAGATACAAAGTGGCTCAAAGCCACTCTTTTTGTTAACTGAACTTTGATGGAGCAATGGACTGTAAGCATGAAGATTCAGTTTTAAATCTCAGTATGGTCACATATAACCAGAGTGATCTAGAGCAAGGCATTTAACTTCTCCAAAGTTAACTTCTCCTCTAAAATGGAGATAACAGCTCCTACTTTAGATGTGGTTATCATTATCATCACTATTGAGTCAATGCCTTCCTCACTTTATAGATTATAAAATAGAAGCCCATAGTGCTAAAGTCAGCCAGCTTTTTTTTTTTACTCCTCTCCCTTGGCTTCTTTCTCCACCACCTTCATTGCCAACTTTTCTGCTTCCCTCTGTGTTTTATCTCTCTGCACCTCCATCAGAATGTAAGCTTCTTGAGGACAGGAACTATCTTTCTTTTTGTTTAGATTTGTATTCCCAACACTTAGCACAGTGTCTGGAACATCCTAAATGCTAAATAAATGCCCAAGGTCCAGATTAAAGTAATTAGGAGAGACAAAAGATAGATCCATGTCTGAGTCCAATCAATTCTCCTCCTACTGTGCCATGCTGCCACCCAATGCATATGAGGCTAAAATATGCAGGGGAACAAGGACATAGAGAGAATTATAAGACAGCTTCAGGCAAAAAGTTAAAGAAGTGGCTTGTCTAATGAAGATGGTGAGTCCCCTTAGATCTCAGGAAGATTTAAGTGCCTGATAAAGTCTTTCTTTTTGACTGTTATCAATTAACACTGATATTATTGTTATGATTATCATTAACATTACTAATATCTATACTGTATGTACTCAAGCAGTAATATCATGAAAAATCATCAGGCTAAAAAAAACCTGATTTTATGAGGCATTATTAGATCATGAAAGTCTTGCCATGAAAGTCTTTTACCTTCTTTGTAATAAAACTTCATAACACTAACAAAGAGCTATGAAAATAATGAACACTCAATAAATTTCATTAATGCATTCATCTCTCCTAGTCAACATAAATGTTCTTTCTTCTGTTAATAACTTTGGTATAATTGCATTACTTAATAAAATGTTGTTTCTTCTTTCCTCTCAGGTTTTTCCTTCTGTAAAGTTTTTAAAAACTTGATAAAATGTCATTTTTTGATTTTGCAGTCCAAAAAAATCAAAAGTCTTAGAATATTACTTAACAAATGCTAACTTCTGATTATACACAATGTTTTACCCACTGTCTACTTACCCAACACTTGGTCTGAGCTAGCTAAGCACAAAGAAGTTCTTAATATCTATTTATATAGAAGTATTGACAGAATTTCAATATGACTGCATTTAGTTCAATACAATTCAACAAATATTTAGACAAATATTTAGAAGGAATTTCATAATTCCAAAGCACTATGGTAAGAGGAATAAAGCAAGTCACAGACTGTTCATGCCATCTCAAAGAATTTGTGATCTAGTTTGGTAATAAAAATGATGAAATGATAAGAAAAGTGCACAAAATATTATAATACAAAAGATGATCATGCCATGAGAAAGACACAGACCAAATAAAAACTACTTTTGTACCAACTGTGGTTCAGTTTCTCTGCTAAACCAGTTAAGTGAAAGGTAAATTCAGTTTTTCTGCTATGCTAGAAGTATTTATAGAAGAAAATATGGCACTAATAAGGGCAGAGTGTTGTCAGATTAAAACTCTGAATAAGATCAATTAAAACTCTGAATAAGATCAATCAACTTTGCACAGAAAAAAAGTAAAAACTATTCCACAACTACTATCCTCTTTGCCAGGACTCACAAATGGGCATAATTTACCACTAGAGAAACAGGATAAAGAAGGGTGACTAGCTCAAAAATGCCTATGAATAGTACAAAAAGAATTCCAAGTGCATTAACAGCAGGTCAATGGTCTTTTCATATAAAGGATAAAGTCCATTATTCAATAGCAATAAAATGTCTAAGAAGACTTTACTGAATGAATGTCTTTCCCAGATCCTGATATCTAAATATTTTAAGGAAAAGCTAACATGATATCTTTTCATGTTTGTTTCTTTTTCTCCCACATCTGGTACAGCCAGAATTTTAAAAATTAAATTAAATTTCTGATACAGCCATAAAATTTCTGAGAATCATTCACTTAACATTTACTTTACTAAAATATTAATTCTCTCAAAATCCTTTCTTTTACATATTGACTTGAACTCTTAATATTTTCCATGTTACTTTATTGAGTTCTTCTTTCAAAATTTTATTTTATTTTTCTACAATTTAACATTTACCACTTTGCAATGTTACCTACATACCTATAATGTTTTTTGCCTCTATACTTTCTAGACTTTGTTTATGCAATTCACTGCCAACAAATATTTCAGCGCTTAGAATGGAAGCAACAAATTCATCCAAACCTCATCACTGCTTTCTCAACCAGTAAACACACACACACACATACACCTTTTTCTACGTGTGATTTCTGTGCTATCATCTTATAATAAAGCTCCAAATGCAGAAATTGTTTATTATAAAAAGTTCAGTCTCTCAATTCATTTATAGGTAGTATTTAATAAAGCAATTCTTACTATATGCTATACTTTTCTGTTTCCAATAATAACTTTCCATTCTTCAATTACATGCTTTTTCACCTTTGTCTTCTGGTACCCTTTTATCCATCTGAGATACAATTCAAGAATTTCCTATTCCCAGAGAATTTCCCATTCTATCCTCCCACAATAAGGACCCTCGTTCCCTACTCCACCCCACACCTCAAAATAAATTTTGTATTTATTTTGTATTTACTTATTACCTCTGCACAGGTTGGTAGTTCTGAGGAAAATGTAAACTCTTTGAGGGCAGAGACCTTACTGTGTTTGTCTTTGTATCCTCAGAGCTCATCAGTGTCTGGAAAAGAGCTGGAAAATCAGTATATACTTACTGAATTAAATTAAATTGAGTGTTAATCTGATTGTATATAAATTCTCAAATATAAATTGTAGAGGACCACAGATAGTGGAGGAATGGTAGGTGAAGTATAAGACCCCTCAAACCAGAGGGACCTGCTGACAATGTCTGGTTCGGCTCCCCATCTCCTCTAAGGGCTCTCGGCTTTCCTGAGAAGTCATGGGGCAATGACAACCAGTGCTGTAATTAAATCAGTGTGATACCAAGTGGCATCAAAGAGTCATATATGCACAATAGCAAGTTGTTTATGTGGCCCCTCGTGCACAGTATATACTTAGTATATGCATAGTGTTGCTTTGATTATGTTAGGGTGTATAAGGTTGAGAGAATTTGAAATAAAAGGACTCCATGTTTTGACCACCCATAAGAGTCTCGCCTCATCACTCCTCCATTAAGGCCAAGGACTCAGATCGGTCTGGACAGTACATTTTGGCACTCCAACTTGGGGGCTCTAGAAAGCACACAACAAAAAATCTTAATCTAAGTAGTTTTTGAAAGCTTTAAGAGGTATGTATCACTATTTTTATATATTAAAAAAAAATTGATTGCTCTATTCTAAGACTTAGCCTTGATGCCAAAATCAAAATCAAATACAAAAAACAATAGTTAAGCTTCCAATTCCATATGCATGGCTTTGGTCTAATTTAATCAAAGACAGGTTTGTTGTAATTTATCAGCCACTGCCAATTACTTTAGAAATAGGTTCTAGCTTAATTCTATTAGAAAGTGTAAAATAAATAAGTTATGATTAAAGTAACTTAAATTCATCATTTAGATTGAATCTTAAAATTTAGTTCCTTCTTAGGCTTACTAGCATATGTGATGATAGAATTCCATCCCATGGAATTATTACAAACCTTTCCCTGAGCCAGGATATTCTCTTCATAGCATTCTCACATAGAGAACATCATTCCAAGTACTATTAACTTTGTTCACTTTCCCCCGACCTGGAAATATCCAACCCCTTCCTTCTGATTCACATAATCTTACCAATCCTTTAAGTCCTATTTCAGAAAGCTTCACAAGGCTTGTAGTTGACCCTTATGCTCTAAAGGAGCTCTTCTCCAGCCAGCCCCTCTTCATGTCTCTGTCTCTCACACATTTGTAATTTTCAGTAATTCCCTTCCATCTCTATCCACTGCATATTTTCAAATACAAGATTTAATTGTATTGGATTTGTTATTGACTTGCATGCCATACTAAATTATTCTCTAACTGGTGTATGCCATGTATATACATCCCATTTTCACAAATCTAAAAGCTCCTCATGAACAGAGAATTTTTAATATATTTCTTCGGTATTTTCTATAGCTTCTACATAGTCCAAATGAACAGAATTCATAACAGCATGAGTAGACAAACAGTCTGGGAATAGCTAGTTTACTTCACAGGGTTTCACTGTGTTGGAAATTCAGAACAAGATAGCTGAAATCAGAATAGAGTAAAAAAAAAAAAAGAGCTGCCTATGGATATGATAAAAGCGTAATAAGGGAAGATTTTCCAATGAACTATATTTTTTTAAAAAATTGATTAAGCATCTCCTATTGCAAAGTTAATAGCTTTGGATTAATGGAAGTAGGGAAGACTGCAGAGAACTATGAGGAAAACAAAATATTCTTTTTTTTTTTCTCCTTCCCATTGGAGTCCTAAATATCCTGAAAGCCTAGGTTTAGGCCAGGAAATGAATTTTCCATGAACCATGCTAAGTATAAAACCCCCCAGTATTTTACAAATATAATTTTGCTGCTGAGGTAATTGCCATAAGAGCCTTGTATTAAGACTACTACAGTTGTAAATTCTCTCGGTGATTTTACCCATTGCTATTATTAAAATTAAAAGATTATTAAGTTCTGTGAGCGATGATTCTTCGGTGAATTAATCTCAGGAAATAGAATCTTTTGTAGAAAAAAAGTCCTATTTGATTTCTCTGATGCTTGCTGGAGAAAGAATCCAAAATTCTCGTCATTTGCATAGCAAATACATGTATTAAATGTATCCAATATTGTGTTCTCCAATTTTATGACAGGAAGCATAAAGTAGTGGAAAACACATTAAACTTGGAATTAAGAAAGAACTAAATTCACATCTCATCTCTAATAAATCTCTGAATGTTTGTCAGGCTCAGTTTTCTAATCCATAAAATGGGAATAAAAACACTTGTACTAATATTTATCTCATATGATTATAATGACGATTTTACAAATCTTAAATTACTAAAAACTTAAATTACTAAAAAGTGAGGTGCAATCACTACCCTGATACTTTAAGAAGGTTGACACAGGGAAAAATCACTTTCAGAACAAATAATTACATATTACAATTTGTATATTTGTACAACTTGTAATACAATTGTATTACAAATTTATGTTTTCAAAGGATTGTCTTAAAACTGATTCAGTGAAGGAATTTTTTAATGATAGAAGCTAATTTTATACACTTGGAACTTTCAAGAACAAACCTAATTCACACAACAAAGTATATTTATAACATTAGGTGTCAAGTGTTTCAATACAAAATTAAATAGCATCTTCCTCCAGAACTTTGCATTCCTTCAAAAGTCCCTACATATCTAATCACACATCTATTCAATTTTTATTGCTTTGTTTAAAGAAGTACATAAAAGCAAATTGAAAAGCAGGAAACAAAAAAGGAGGCATTAATTTTTTTTACTCACCCTTATTTAGCTCAGCTTAACAATTTTTGCTAAAGTTTATACTCTTTCCCCCATCATCAAGATGACCTTATTACCTGGAACTATTTTATATTATACATAATCATACTTGCCTATACAGACTTAACAAAAATATACAAGATAATTAAAATATTTTATCTGAATGTTTCCTTGGAAAAGAGTTGGAAATAAGTATAGGACAAAATGACAGCATTTTGTATATGTTTTTTCTTAGAATCTTGTCTGTAAACTGCTACTAAAAAAAAAAAGCAAAAGCAATAGAAATGAAAATTATTAACTCCATGCTAAAGCCTTTCTATTAATCATGCAGATTCCAAAATATAAGAAAATATTTTCATAACTTAGAAAACAAATAAGGGCAAGAAGAAAAACAAGTAAAACTTAAATTCTGCTTAAATTTCATCAGTAATATACATAATCTAAATGTATCACTTTTATTGCCTTTATGAAATGTCATTGTGAAAGTTTCTATTCAATATTTTAATTACAATGGAAATGGAATTTTACATGAAATCCTTGAGCATATTTTATTTCACTTAGTCCATTTCCCACCTAATGTAAAGTAATATTATAGTTCAGTTTTCATTTAGGTATTTCTAGAAAAACACAAAAGCCTAACAAATGTCTTTACATAATACTGGTAAATTTGAAAAAAATATAATGGCATCTTCAAATCTAAAAATAATACTACTTCTTGGAAATATTTCACTTAATAGTAATATGGAATTAAAGTTAAAATAGCCAATCTACATTCAGAGCCCTCAGTGATATTAATAGTTGATAAAAATAACAATAATACATTTAAACAGATATAAAAATGGTTTTTCTTCTTCTAAAGAAGCAACAAAAAAATAATACCAATTATTCCAAGTGCTTTTAGGAAATAAACACACCTACAGAAGCACAACAAAGTTAATTGTATGAGTATCAATAATTACTTATTTCATGACACAACTAATAAACCACGAGATAACAACCCTCAGAAAATATAAAAATAATTTTATCCACTTCACAAAATAAACACATTCATCTGCAAAAACATACACCACTGATTTCTTCTTTCACATTGAAAATGTCTTTAGTTGAATTGTTTTTTTTTTTTTCTTTTGTTTTTTTGTACTAACTCTGAGGCTCAATAATATGCATGCAGCATGAAGATAATGTTTACTAAGCTAGACAGCAATATAATTGCTTCTGGTGACACAACAGTGGCAATGTAAAAAATTACATTTTTCTCAAGGACTACAATTGTTTGCCCTGCAAACATATGACATTGTTCTTTTAATGTTATGCATTTCTCTTTTATCTATATGAAAACCTGCAGATTAAATTTAGAATAAATCCTTCACTAGCAGTCAATTTCTCATCAATGACATAAATTTGGATCAATGTTTAAATTCACTTTATCCAATCAAGAGAGTGCAAGAAATTAACTACAAAGTGTTACATTTATAAAACAATCATAATCCTTTTACCTATATAGATAATTCACATGCACCTCTAAAATATGCTTGTATAATTACCAAGGGGGTATTTTAGCATTCACATTACCTGCCAGCTGACAGGTCATTCCCCATTATCTGTGCCCCGGCACACCTGAATTACCCTGCCACATCCCATTACATTCAGGGTATAATTCTAAGATGTAATCTCTCACAGGCTAAGAGATCCTAAGAATCCTCTCCCACTATCTCTCCATGGCAACAGTAGCTACAGTAAAGCTAGTCCACCTATTTCGAAAGTGAAAAAAATATGAAAAACAGCCAGAAAGCCACAATTGTTAGCAGTCAAAACATTCCCTCTTTTTATTTCCCATTTAATTTCAAATTTAAAGTAAAGCATATTCTTTTTTGTCTATTTCAATTTTTATTAACCTGCTAATAGATAAAAAAACAATCATAAAATCAGCTAAAATGCATTCAGATATTCAATATATCTATAGGAAAAGATTGTATATAATATCTTAATGTTTGTTCTTTCACAGCAATTTTAATATTTTAAAATAGTAATATCTTGAATTATTATTTTAAAACTAATTGAGTTTTTCTTAAGTGATTCATTTTATCCACTAGAAATTCTGTTCAGACAATTGGGCATTTTTTAAATCTTTAAATTTTATATATATAGATAGATATGTACATGTGTATCTATCTATCTATATATATCTATACACACACATACACACATGCACACACACACACATACATATATATATATAATTATCAAGCATGATTAGGGGAAAAAAAATCCTTGACTAATAGTAGATTTGGATACTGTACACTCTATACAGACTTGAAAGTGATTCCTTATATATTAATTAAGCAAAAATAGTTATTAGTTGAATGTTTCTTTATTGCCTTCAAAGCAAACAAGTCACAAAAAGCATATGTACAAGTGATACAATAAAAGAGAGCGACCCAAACCACATTCTGATCACTAAGCTATAACCCAAAATAGAATTCATATATTTTCTTAGCAAAATCAATAGTTTCTTCTCTAAGACTTAAAAATTAAAATTACCACACATATTAAAATTTTTTCAGAAGATAGATTTTTAGAAACATGCATAGTAAAATTCAGGGCAGGCCAATTGTTAAATTCAACACATTTGAGCTAAGAAGAATAGAAATAATGTTTAACTAAAACAACCAAACATACAATAGAACAATATAGTTTGCTTACATAGGATATGCATCCCATGACTCAATCCATATGAATATATCTCAGTCTTCTAAACCACACATTATGCAAACTAGAATTTCACATGACATGTAGGAGGAAATCAACTACTGATTTCTTAATAAGCCCTTTCCACATCTGCTTACCAACTCAAACACATTTTTTAATTGTCTCAAAAAGTATAACTGATATAAAAATTCATGTTATTCAGTGAATAAAAAACATTATCATTTTACATTTTTAAATTCAACTTCAGAAGATGCATATAAAAACACTAACATTTTTTATGTAATAAATGTTAGGCTTAACAGGATTATATGTTCTACAATGATATCTCTCTAAGAGCCATAAATTTTTTACTCACGCTACATTATTATCACCCTAGTTTTATTTAGAGATTTAAAACTACTAGAAATCAGGAGCCAAGCTTTATTTAATAAGTATTGTAGAGCTTAGACATAGATGAAACTACACATAAAACAAGAAGTTAAGGAGATGAAAAGAATTTTAGAAAAATTGGATATGATATACCTCTGGAAAATATTGAGTGGAAATAAAAAGGAGTGGACCTCTATTTCAGTTGTGCATGGAACATTCATAAAAATTGACCATATGCAGAAAAAGCATTTGATAAAATCCAACACCCATTACTAATAAAAATACTAGAGAGTATAGGAATAAATGGACTTTTCCTTAAAACAGTCAGTAGCATCTATTTAAAACCATCAGCAAGCATCATATGTAATGGGGATAAACTAGAAAAATTCCCAGTAAAATTAGGGGTGAAACAAAGTTGCCCACTATCACCATTAATATTCAATATTGTGTTAGAAATACTATCTTTGGCAATAAGAAAAAGAGATTAAAGGAATTAGAGTAGGTAATGAGGAAACCAAATTATCACTCTTTGCAGATGATATGATGAGATTAAAAATAGGAAAACTAAATCACTAGTCTCAAAAAATGTAAAGGGTGAATATACAACCAATGAAAATGAAATTAAAGCAATAATTATGAGCTATTTTTCTCTCCTATATGCTAATAAAACTAAGAATCTAAATGAAATGGATGAATATTTTCAAACTTCTCTAATTGTCCAGATTGTAAAAAGAGGAAATGGAATACTGAAATAACCCTATCTTAGAAAGAGAAATCGAGGAAGCCATAAATGAGCTTTCTAAAAACAACAACAACATGCAGAAGCAGATGGTTTACAAATGAATTTAACAAAATATTTAAAGAACAATGAATTCTGTTATTATATACACTGTTGGGGAAAAATAGATAAAGAGCCCCATAAAATTACTATTGCACAAAAATGGGTTTGCTACGTTAATCAGGTAGAGTAAAAACAGAAAACTGGATCTATTGTCTAATCTTCCTAATAAACATTGGTATAAATTTTTTTAAAATAAAATACAAATCAGGAGACTGCAACAATTTAACATGAAGATCATACACTATGACCAGATTGGATTTATGTCAGGAATACAAGTCTGGTTCAGAATTAGGAAAACTCTTAAGAATAACTGACCATATTGGTAACAAAAACAACAAAATTCACATGATTATATCAATAGATGCAGAAAAAGCTTCAAACAAAATTCCAACATTCATTGCTATTTTTAAAAATACTAGAAAGCACAAAAATAAATGGAGCTTTTCTTTAAATTATCTAAAACATTTATCTAAAACTAAGAGCACACATTATTTGTAATAGAAATAAAATTTCCAGGAAGATCAGGGGTCAAGAAAGGATGTACACTATCATGATTATTATGTTATACTGTAGTAGAAATGCTAGCACTAACAATTACAGAAGAAAAGGAAATTGAAGGAATAAGTAGAGGCAATGAAGAAATAAAATAGCAATTTTTATTGACATGGTTTACTTAATTAAAAAAAAAAAACAGTCACATTAAATAAACTTTAGCTAGGTTTGGAGTAAGGAAGACTTAAGTTCAAATCCAGCTTCAAAAACATAATAGCTCTGTGACCCTAGGAAAGTCACTTAATGCTATATGCCTTAGCTTTCTCATCTGCAAAATGAGCTGGAAAAGGAAATAGCAAACCATTCCAGTTTCTTTGCCAAGAAAATCCCAAAGGGTCAGACACAATTGAAATGACTAAACAACAACAAAGGCTATCCATGAACAGGCAGTTTTCAGAAAAAGAAATCAAAATTATCAGTAATCATATGAAAAGTACTCTAAATTACTAATAATTAGAGTAATGCAAATTAAAACAACTCTGGATAACACCCCACATCCATCTCATTGTCTAAGATGACAAAAAAAAAAAAATGTTAAATGCTTGCAGGCATGTGACAAAATAGGTACACTGCTATTACCCGAAGTTGGTGGAAATATGAACTAATCCAATCACTTTGGAGACTCAGAATTATCACTACTTGGTCTGTAATCTCAAAGCCATCAAAGGAAAAGGAAAAGATTCTTATTTACAAAAATATTTATAATAACTTTGTTTGTGATGACAAAAAATGTTGGAAACAGAGGATACCTATCAGTCAGAGAAATGGTTAAATAAGTTATAGGATATGATATAGATGATAAGATATAAAATATAAGGGAATATGATTGTGGTGTAATAAATGATAAAGAAACTAGTGTTACAAAATCCTGGGAAACCTATATGACCTAAAGCAAAGTGAGGAAAGCCAGGAGAACAATGTGAACAGTAACAATACTGAAAAGATAATTAATTGTAAAAGACTTGCTAACTCTGAAGGACTTAAAATGATCTATCATAACTCCAAAGAAGGATGCTAAAAAATGCTATCTACCTACAAATAAAACTGATGGGATTCGGATCACAGCTTGAAATATATATTTTTCCCTTTATTTTTCTTGTTTTTTCCTCTCCAAATATAGCTAATGCAAAAATGTTTTTGCATGACTTCATATGGATAATGGGTATCATTTTTCAAGCCTTTTCAGTGGGTAGGAGGGGGAGCTGGTGGGAAAAAGAATTTGAAAAAAAAATATATTTTTTTAAAGCACATAATCTTAAGTGATGCAATTGTTAATACTCATACCTGATAAGTTTTGGTACCTGAGATAAAAGTACCACTTTGGTTTTGTGTTTGTTTGTTTTATGGAAAGAATTGAAAAAGGCAAAGATCTTTAAAAATTAGAATTTTTTTCATTAATAATAATCTTTCACATTCCATTAAGAATAAAAATAGAGGAAAAGATGCTAAGAAAAATAGATTCTTATAAAACGAATGGAGTCTCCAACAAAAATGTGGAATTTACAGAGTACAGACTTGTTTAGTAGAAGAAAATAATGACTTGCATGATATGTTTAGTTTGAAATATTAATGTACTGCCAGCATCTAAAATTAACTTCACAAGTACAAAATGGAAGAGTTCAAGTACATTTACTATAAGAACCCTTTCCACTTCCCTTCCCCAAGTTTTCGGTGCGCTCTTGGTTTTAAGGTTTTATCTGTCATTATTCATCATTTCAAGGAGTTATGAATTTCTTCATGTAGTGTTTCTCCTACCAATATAGATTATATAACTTTCATTCCTATGCTGATTTTCTTACTAACTGAAGTCAAAACATCCTTTGTGGACCAACCTTCTGTGATGGGTCAGCAATGCTTTGCCCTTCTCAAGGATAATCCTCAGATATGAGAAATACAGTTTTTGGTGCTTTTATTTAAATGAATCTCATTCTGGGAGGACTTGACAAAAATCTCATTTTATTTCATTTCCTTAATGCAGAAAAAAAGTGTTTACCACTTAACCAAAGACAGGGATACTTATTTAGTTGACTTTTATCTTTAAATGCTAGCTATATATTTATTTATTTATCTAGCTATCTATCTATTTATTTATTTATGCTGATGCAATTAGGGTTCTATATTCAATATTTACTTATCACTTTTATGTTTTATATATGCTAATAAAACGTAAGCTCCATGAAGACAGAAAAAAATCTTTTGTTTTCATCTTTGAATGTCTTGATATTGTAGACATTTCAACATTGTTGAATTAAATTAAGCTACATGAAAACAGGAGCTCATCTGTAAAAGAAGTACTTTTATTCTGCAGTAAGCTGAAAAGGTAGCATGATAATGACTGCCCATAAAGCTAATAGATCTTAAACTATATCTAGAGAAGTCTTAGGACTAGAACAGAGAGGTGACAGTTTAATTATATTCCATCTTAACCAGAACACATCTAGAGTGCTGTTGTTCAATCGTTTTAAAAATGTCCAACTTTCTATGACTCAATTTGGAGTTTTCTTGGCAGAAATACTGTAGTGGTTTGCCTTTTCCTTCTTCAGCTCACTGTACATATAGATGAGGAAACTGAGGCAAACAGGTAAATGATTTGTCAAGGGTCACACAAGCCTGGGGCCAGATTTGAGCTCAAGTCTTCCTGACTTCAAGTCCTGTGCTCTATCTACTGTGTCATCTAAATGGCATTCCTTATGGGAACCTTAGGAAAATCATTAATAATCATGAGAACATCCAAAAGAGGGACATCAGTTTAAGGCATATGAAGATCAGGAGAAGGAATATGGGGTGTGTTGATTAGAAAAGAAAAGGTAGCTAGGTGTCACAGTGCAAAGAGTGCTGAACTAATCCTAGCTTTGTGTTTCTGGAAAAGTTACATAAGCCATCTATAACTCAGTTTCTCTATCTGTCAAATAAGAGAATTGGACTAAATGGTCTTTAAAATTTTAAAATCCTACTATCCTATGACTATGGAAAAATCTGAATTAACAGTTTGCAAACTGAATTTCAAAGGAATTAACATGATCTTCAATTCAAGGACAAATCACTGTGCTGTGGGAGGCATTAGATGCAAACACACAAAAAAAGTGGTCTTTGCTCCTCAAGGAGGTTACATTCTGTGATTATTATTAAACAGATGTGGAATTGAAATAATTATACTTAGTCTCAAGGGGACAAATCAGAGTAATAAATGAAAGCTACAAAGAAATTTGAATATAAAGAAAAATTTCTAAATTGAAGCTACCACAGAGTGGAATAGGTTGGATTAGAAAGTAAAAGAATGTTATCTCTGTCATCACTAGAAATTGACAAACACGAATTATAAGATAATAACTTATAGAATATACTGAATATGCTATCCTTGATTGATTAGATACAAGTTGGATTACCTCTTTGATGTTCTAGAACTTGCAATACCATTAGAATGCATATGGTTCATGACAGGAACAAATAATGATGAATGTTGGAGGGGATGTGGGAAAACTGGGACACTAATACATTGTTGGTGGAGTTGTGAAAGAATCCAGCCATTCTGGAGAGCAATCTGGAATTATGCCCAAAAAGTTATCAAAATGTGCATGCCCTTTGACCCAGCAGTGCTACTACTAGGCTTATCTCCCAAGGAAATACTAAAGAAGGGAAAGGGACCTGTATGTGCCAAAATGTTTGTGGCAGCCCTTTTCATAGTGGCTAGAAACTGGAAAATGAATGGATGTCCATGAATTGGAGAATGGTTGAGTAAATCATGGTATATGAATGTTATGGAATATTATTGTTCTGTAAGAAATGACCAACAGGAGGACAGAGAGGCTTGGAGAGACTTACATCAACTGATGCTGAGAGAAACGAGCAGAACCAGGAGATCATTATACACTTCAACAATGATACTGTATGAGGATGTATTCTGATGGAAGTGGATATCTTCAACATAGAGAAGAGCTAATCCAATTCCACTTGACCAATGATGGACAGAATCAGCTACATCCAGAAAAGGAACACTGGGAAATGAGTATAAACTGTGAGCACTGTTTTGTTTTGTTTTGTTTTTCTTCCCAGATTATTTTTAGCTCCCGAATACAATTCTTCCTTTGCAACAACAACAACAACAAAATTCGGTTCTGCACATATATATATTGTATCTAGGATATACTATAAAATATTTAATATGTATGGGAATGCCTGCCATCTAGGGGAGAGGGTGGAGGGAAGGAGTGGAAAAATTTGGAACAGAAGGGAGTACAACGGATAATGTTGTAAAAAAAAAAAAAATTACCTATGAATATGTACTGTCAAAAAAAAGTTATAATTATAAAAATTAATTTAAAAAAGTTTTAAAAAAACAATGCATATGGTTCATTAGCAAACTACTGTTATTTATTCACTATATTATCTGAAGTTAGAGTCTCTGCTCTGATTTAACCTAAATATAGTATAAATCAAAATGATATTTTTGTATTAGTAACAAAGCAAGATAGGCAAAAAAAATTTGAATTCATCTACAAACTGAATTTCAAATAGACTGAGTATATTCAGTATGGAGTAGAAAAGGAAGCTGTAAGTGGGTGAAAGACTTACTTCCTAAATCCCAATTTGACATTAAATTCTTATGAAGACTTTACTTAAATAACTTGATCTTGGACAAGTCATTCACCCTGCTTATTGGCTTTATCACCTAAAAAATGATGGTATCACTTTAAGGGATCTTTTAGATCTTTAAGAGCTATAAAATATTCTGTCAAATTATAAAATAGAAAAGAATTCACAAGATAAAAGAATATCTTATTCTTTTATATCTTGTTCTTTGTTATCCTTCATTCCACATCAAAAAGAATATTCTTTACTAAGAATATACATTTAATTTGGCCCCAAATGGATAGCTAAAAATAAAAGCAACTAAATATATAACTTTTAAGTTATTGGGGAACAAATAACTGTGAAGTTTTGTAAGAACTTAGCTCATAAAAAATATTAAAATTTTTCCAACACTAAGAAATAAACCTTTGAAACTAATAGTGGTACTTCATGCTTTAAGAAAAGGATTTACTTTGTGTATATTACAAGTTTTAAAGAAAATCCCTTTATTATTTAGTATATAATTTCAAAGTGCATGAACATTTACTATTAAATTCAAAAAGTCAATCCCTACATCTGATTGTATGTTCATTTAATACGAAACATAGAGCCTTCCCAACCATTCTTTAGGACATGAGCTGAAAATAATTGCAGACTAAAAGAAAGTAAAAATTACACTTGCCATATTAGGTCACAAAATAATAAAGCATTTTTATGAATTGCTAAGACAATGCATCTGAGGCATTCATTTGAATGGCAGACAAAAATGGTATTATACTTTAATAATACATCACCAATCATCTGTTAAGACAAAAGCCTCCTCAATTACATCATCATTTCATAAAGTTTTCCCTAGGTGACTCTTAAAACCTAATTTTCTTGCTTTTGTTGTTTCCAGAAAAACCCACAACATTATTTTAATGTGTCTCCCTTGCTGAACAAAACATATATTTTAGGAGAAAAATAATAAATCTTTGATCTATAAAGCTATACTATTATTTTGCTATGTTTATAATAATTTATTTTTTAAATTGCTCAATTTTCACGCATATTAAAAAACAGGATTTCCAAATATAAACTTTACATAAAAAGACATGTTTCACATAGTAACAATAACTGTTATACAATGTTAAATTAGTATTGGCAACACACATAAGGAAGGCTTCTTATAATCATTTGGAGAGTGACTACTACACATCATATCTGAACTTATTTTCAAACAAAACCAAACCAGGTCTGCTTAAAATTCAGGAGGATTGGTGATCAGAGAAACAAAAAAAATATTCCCCAAACTTCCCTAATACAATTATTGAATAAGTGGAATTAGGAAAGGTAAAATATATATAGAAGAAAGTGACACAACATTTTCTGCTTTTTTTGTAGACCTTTGTTGTATCTTTAATAAGCTTTACTAATAGGATATACTATAAGATATTTCATATGTATGGGAATGCCTACCATCTAGGGAAGGGGGTGGAGGGAAGGAGGTTTTGGAAAAACTAGGAACAGAAGGGAGTACAAGGGATAATGTTGTAAAAAAAAAAAATTACCTATGCATATGTACTGTCAAAGAAAATGTTATAATTATAAAAATTAATAAAAAAATAAACTTGACTAAAATAATTTTTTATTTTTGTTAACTTATTATTCATTATGGCATTTAAAAATTTTGAATTTCAAATAGTCTCCCTGCTACCTCTTTCCCATCAACTCAATATGAGAAATCATGCAAAATTTCCATATTAACTCACAAAATGAAATGAAAGATTATATTTCAATTTATACTCAGTGTTCATCAGTTAGATCAAAACTTAATTAAGAGAAGCAGCTAGATGGCCCAGTAGATAGAACATGGCCCTGAAGTCAGGAGGATCCGAGTTCAAATCCAACCTTCAGACACTTTACTAGCTGGGTGACTCCGAGCAAATCACTTAACCCAAATGACTCACTAAATAAATAAAATTCTATTAAGGTAAATTCTAATTGTAAAATAGCCCCATTTAAACTGCTAATAAGTATAGATGATGGATTGTCTTGTTTCAGAATAACTAATCTATTTTAGAAAGCCATGAGTTAATTTATAGTGTATAAAACCTACCATTAGAAAAACTAAATATAGTACCCTGGCAAAAGAACTATTTACAAAAATAAAAACAATTTTCTCTTACTTTCATCCTCAAACTATTCTTCGTAACTCTACAAAAATTAACTTTTCATGATTTTTCTTTAAACATAACATAAGAGGTTTTTACATCCTCAATAACCTTATCATGTAGAATGGAATGGTAAACTCAAAGAATAAAAAAGAGCAAACAGGGTAACAAGTCTAGGATTATCTCATTAAAATACAACAATTTGTTCCAGAAAGAGGTAACAAGAGGCAGAAAGTGTGTTGGATTTTGAATCAGAGGACCTAGGTTCAAATCAAAAAGTGCCACTTACTAGTTGTATGGCCTTAGGAAAATTACTAACCTCTCTTGGTCTCAGTTTTCATCTGTAAAATGAGGAGACTAGATGATTTCTAAGATCCCTAAAAGCTCAGGATCAGGAGGAGGAAGGAATTTGTGTCCAAAGAAGAACTAGAGATCATTATTGATCACAAAATAGAAAATTGTGATTACATCAAATTAAAAAGTTTCTGCACAAACAAAACTAATGCAAACAAGATTAGAAGGGAAGTAACAAATTGGGAAAATATTTTTACAGTTAAAGATTCTGATAAAGGCCTCATCTCCAAAATATACAGAGAATTGACTTTAATTTATAAGAAATCAAGCCATTCTCCAATTGAAAAATGGTCAAATGATATGAACAGACAATTTTCAGATGATGAAATTAAAACTATTTTCACTCATATTAAAGAGTGTTCCAAATCACTATTGATCAAGAAATGCAAATTAAGACAACTCTGAGATACCACTACGTACCTATCAGATTGCCTAAGATGACATATGATGAATATATAATGATGAATGTTGATGAATATAATATGATGAATATATAATGAATATAATGATGAATGTTGGAGGCACTGTGGGAAAACTCGGACACCAATGCATTTTTGGTGGACTTGAACAAGAATTCAACCATTCTGGAGAGCAATTTGGAATTATGCCCAAAAAGTTATCAAAATGTGCATACCCTTTGACCCAGCAGTGCTACTACTGGGCTTATATCCCAAGGAAATACTAAAGAAGGGAAAGGGACCTGTATGTGCCAAAATGTTTGTGGCAGCCCTTTTCATAGTGGCTAGAAACTGGAAAATGAATGGATGTCCATGAATTGGAGAATGGGTGGGTAAATTGGTATATGAATGTTATGGAATATTATTGTTCTGTAAGAAATGACCAATGGGAGAAATACAGAGAGGCTTGGAGAGACTTACATCAACTGATGCTGAGTGAAACGAGCAGAACTAGGAGATCATTATACACTTCAACAATGATACTGTATGAGGATGTATTCTGATGGAAGTGGATATCTTCAACATAGAGAAGAGCTAATCCAATTCCAATTGATCAATGATGGACAGAATCAGCTACACCCAGAAAAGGAACAATGGGAAATGAGTGTAAACTGTGAGCATTTTTGTTTATTTGTTTGTTTTTTGTTTTTCTTCCCAAATTATTTTTAACCTTCCGAATACAATTCTTCCTTTGCAACAACAAGAAAATTCAGTTCTGCACATATATATTGTACCAAGCATATACTATAAGATATTTAATATGTATGGGAATGCCTGCCATCTAGGGGAGAGGGTGAAGGGAAGGAGGGGAAAAATTAGGAACAGAAGGGAATACAAGGGATAATGTAAAAATAATAATAATAATACCTATGCATATGTACTGCCAAAAAAAAAAAAAGGTTATAAAATTAAAAAAAAAAAAAAAAGCTCATGATCAGAGATCCCACTACTGGTACCCTTTAAGATGTCTAATGATCAACCTTCACTTTTTTTGAGATCTCTTCTCTGGTGCAAACTACGGAGTTTAGCATCTAAATCAAAAAATAAGTGGAAATGAAAACAAAATTATATAACAAAGAGAGAGATAGGAGGAAAATGCATATATATACCACTGTGTTGCTAATCATATAAGTGAATTAAGATTTTGGGAAATCAAGAAAGGTACAATGTGGCAAAAAAATTAGGAAGTGATCTCTCCAACTTTTCAACTTCAAAAGAAAGATATGTGAGCCAAATCTGCAATAATTAAAGATGACACCAAAATTAAAAGAGAAATTAAAAAAAAAAAACAATTAAGTTAAATGTCTTGTTGAGATTCACCCAGCTAGTAAGTGTCAAATGTCTAAGGTTACATTTAAATTCAGGTCTTCATGACTTCTAGGCCAGTGTTCTGTTGTCTATGCCATCTAACTGCCTCAAAAGAAAAAAAATTTTTAAAAATAAGACTCTTATGAAATAATTATTAAATACAGTATAATATAGTATACTTAAAATATAGTACTTTAATACTTAAAGTACCATCCCTACTCCCAAGTCCAAAGAGCAAAGCCTGCAAAGCTGGCCTCACAAACTTCTAGTTCCAGTGTCTGACTATAAAGTAATCTGTATGGTCCTCCTATAGAAGCAATCCTTCTTTAATTTTCCCTTCTTCTATCTCAAAAGAGGTAGAAAATAACAGTGCAGAGCCAGTCAAAGGGAAAGAGAAATAAGTTGAAGTCAATCGTCTTCTGGGAGTCTATTCTAGGCAGGAATCTATGCCAGGTCCCTATATGCCTCAATTCAAGAAGGCCTGAGGGTACCCAGCCTTGGAGGAGCCTACACATATAAGATAACTAACTGCCTAATTATTGTTGCTCAACATTCCAACTTGTATCAGTTTTATAGATCCAACAACCTCCAGAATAAAACTTTACAAACTTTTTTTTTTCAAAGCTTTTTACCATGTTGTATCAAGACTATATTTTTGAAGAGACATTAAAATCAATTTAGAAAATAAGCTAAGTTTCTCTTCAAGAAGCCACCAGGGAATCTAAAGCAAAGAAAAAACAAAAATAGATAAATGAAATAAGTATTTATGGTGTATAAGTATTTTACATCACTTTATAAAGTGATTTTGTAAGTTATATGCAATATTTTGTAGCAAGTAATGGGAATTTAAGCCAATCTTAAACTGGCCAAATAGCACAAAATAAATAAGCCTAAAAAAATTTTTTTTAAAAGCTGTCTGCCAAAAAACATGGAGAAGGACCACAAAACTTGTTATGCATAAAGTGATTCCAAAAATTGTGATTATAGTATCAAACAAAGCAAAAATTAAAAAATAACAATGTCAAGAGAGGTGACTATAGAAACTAGACACATATAAAGATGACACTGACAATGAAATAACGTTAAGATAAAATGTAGAAGCAACATAAGATATATATTATGTAAATGAGTTTTGTCATACTTCAAATAGAAAGGAATTCAGCTGCTGCATATTAACTTAAAAAACCTCAAAGTAACATTATTGATATTGCATTGTATTTGTCTTCATTTTGTTAAGCTTTTCTGTTACATTTTAACTATGGTTTCAACAACTCTCCAGAGTTTCACAGTCACTTCCAGGCCTTCTGTTTGTGACCTCTGATCCAATTCCATAATAGTTAAATGAGTTTGAAAAAGCAGAGAGATAGCAATATTGAAGACATTAAATGTTCTTGTCCCAAAGCTGGATAAATCGTTTACTTGAAAGAAGAACATTACTAAATAACAGTTAATGCATTACTATTTATTAATATTACTATTATTTCTAGATTATATTAGAAAACTACAGAAATGCACTAAATAAAATTGAAAACTCATATTAATATCATTATAGATAAATTAACACTGCCTCTCCACACACCACCTACCTAGCAACATCTGCTTAAGCTGCAGGATTCAGGGTCAAGATGACCTGGCTTTGAACCTTCCTTGAATTCCCTTAAGTGTCAGACAGCAGACTGGCAAAGATACAGAAGAATTAGGAATGAGTGTGTCAGGAGTGTATCATAAATCGATACAGCAAGGCGGGGTGAAGGTGTTTCTATAGAGAATGCCTAATTTCTATTAGTATACAAAACGTCTCTTCATTCACTGATTGATTTATCTGCTTTATGTTTTCTTAGTAACTTTGTGGTTTTAAGGTTTAAATATGGAAAGCAAAGAAACAATAAACTTGTCTTGATCATCAATACCAGTGATCCTTTCTTTTCTAGCTTTCATGGTGCTTGTGAGAGCCAATACAGCTGTTCCATCACTGGCATTTCACAAATACTAATATTTTTATTATCTAGAAAAATAAAAGAGAAAATATAAAGTAAAACATATTTTTAGGGAAGTTATAGTTGAACAGACTACTAGAGAAGTGATATTTTATATATTTGTGGCATCTTTGGAATGGAACCATTAAAAATCATACATGCCTCTTTGTACATTGTTTACAAAAACATGCTCTGAGATAGGGCACAGATAAATTATGTAAAATATTAAAATAATAAAAATAAAATACTAAAAATTCAATATTTTTTTAAATGTTAAAGCCAAAAAATAAAAAAAAATACTGATTAATTCAGGAGTAAGCAAAATTTATAGACCTAAATATGGACTTACTATATCTGAATAATGAATTGTTCAAAGAGCAAAACATAAAAACAATTACTAACAAGTGATGAACTATCATATCAATATGTTTAAGATGAAATTAAATCCTCAAAGGAAAGATTATATTCTTGAATGTCTCATTTTTGTCTCTATATTTTCTATACTAGGGACAAAGTAAATGTGAATATAATGTTTAAAACACAAGAATAAAAGTAACCCAAAAAAGAAGAAATCTTCAAATTTAGAAAAGTAAAAGGGAAAATTATAAAGACTATTAGAATTTTACTTACAAAAATTACCTACAAAAATATAATTAAAAGAACATGAAAAAGAGATCTTAAGCCAATTTAAGAAACAAGAACTGAATAAAACACAAAGGATCTAGCAAAGGGAAGG
Organism: Sminthopsis crassicaudata; assembly: GCF_048593235.1. Classification (NCBI taxonomy): domain Eukaryota; kingdom Metazoa; phylum Chordata; class Mammalia; order Dasyuromorphia; family Dasyuridae; genus Sminthopsis; species Sminthopsis crassicaudata. The sequence continues at coordinate 174,190,983 of NC_133617.1, read as the reverse complement.
AGCAGGAAGAGAAAGGGTGAATCCTACTCTAAATGGATTTATAGGCAAAAATTATCAAATATTTAATAATTTAATATTCATGGTTGCAAAAAATAGTTTCAATAATTGATAAAGAAATTTTCATACCAAAATATCACTAGCACTTAAATCACAGAGCAAAGAAGGGAAGGGATTATAAGTAGAGTAATGATTAAAGAATATCTATATAATTTTAGAAAAGAAATACATCAATATGTCTCCCAAATTCTTCACTAAGACCAAGTTCAATTTGTGGCAAGGATTTATAAGGATAGATGAATATCAATAACAATAAAACAATTAGCATAATTAATTATATCAAACACCAAAATAACTTAAACCACATCATTATATCAACAAATGCAGACAAATCTTTAACAAATGTTCATTTGCTGGGACACTGATATATTGTTGATGGAATTGGGAATACATCCAGCCATTCTGAAGAACGATTTGGAACTATGCTCAAAGAGTTATCAAACTGTGCATACTCTTTGATCCATCAGTGCTCGACTGGACTTATATCCCAAAGAGATACCAAAGAAGGGAAAGGAACCTGTATGTGCAAGAATATTTATGACTAGAAAATGGAAACTGAGTGGATGCCCATCAATTGACAAATGGCTGAATAAATTGTGGTATATGAATGTTATGGAATATTATTGTTCTGTAAGAAATGACCAGCAGGATGATTTATTTCAGAAAGGCCTAAAACAACTTACATGAACTGATGCTGAGTGAAATGAGAAGGACCAGAAGATCATTATATACTTCAACAACAATACTATATGATGATCAATTCTGATGGACGTGGCCCTCTTCAACAATGACATAAACCAAATCAGCTCCGATAGAGCAGTAATGAATTGAACCAGCTATACCCAGCAAAAGAACTCTGGGAAATGAGTATGAACCACTTCCCAATCCCTCTATTTTTGTCCGCCTGCAATTTTGATTTCCTTCACAGTTTAATTATACACTATTTCAAAGTCTGATTCTTTTTGTACAGCAAAATAACTGTATGGACATGTATACATTTATTGTATTTAACATATACTTTAACATGTATTGATTAACCTGCCATCTGGGGGAGGGGGTGGGAAGAAGGAGGGGAAAAATTGTAACAAAAAAGGTTTTGCAGTTTCAATGCTGAAAAATTACTCATGCATATATCTTGTAAATAAAAAGCTATTAGAAAAACAAACAGAAAAAAGAAATTGAATAATTAAAAAAAATGTTCATTTGTGCTAACAACAACAAGAAGCCCAAAAAGCATATGCATAGAAGGGCCATTATAATATTATAAAATGAATACTTCCAAAAATTAGCAACATTTGTAATACAGAAATATTAAAAGGCTTTTCAATAATTAGAGGGATAAAGCAAGAATGTCCCTTTTCTCCACCACTACATGGTACATGACAATGCTACCAATAGCAATATATGCAAGAGACAGAAGTTAAAACCTTAAACATTAACAAGGAGCAAACAAATTTATACCTATTTCTAGATTGTATGACACTTTAATTAGAAAATTGTAAATACTCATCAAGGGAAATTTAATAGCTTCAGTAAAGCAGAAGCATATAAGATAAATTTATAAAACCCATCAAAAGTTTCAAATCAAAGAGGAAATGATAAAAAGGAAAGATATATGGGGAAAAAAACTAACAAAGGTGAGTAAGCACATGGATAAATATATTGAATCCAACTTTATTACATCTATACTCCTCAAAGAATGCATGCATGTATGAATATAGAGACCAAGCTCTCTTTATTGTATGTAGATAAATGTGTAGACAGAAAGATAAATGGGATATATACATGCATTTCCTTTTTTCTAAAAACATTCTAGAACCCAATCAGAAAAGTATTTTCATAAGGACACTGCTTTAAAGCTGAAAAACTTTTATGAAATCTTTCATTTCAACTCCTACTTTTCACACACATATATTTATACAAATGAAGAGACTGAAGGTCAAGAGATTAAATTGCAAAGTCACAAATGAATTAAGTAATAGATTTTATTGGTTTTACCTATTATCTTCAAAATCTTTTCTAATCATGTAGATAGGCTTCAATAAATAAGTATATGAACATGAAAGGTAGAAGTTTGGGGGAAAATTGATGAAATTTTCAAATATGTCTGCAATAAAGATGTTCTAAAATTCAATATGAAGAATGTTATATTATAAAAAGTTGTCAGAGAAATCCTATCAAAACAATTTTTTCTTTGTTCAAAAAATGAATTCTGAGTTGTAATTACAAATTAAATTTTGTTAACACAATACTTATTTTCAGAAATTGTTCATTTTATTTTTCAAGATTAAGTTCTAATTATTTTTTAAACTATTTATTATAAATTACCTGGTAGCCAGTTTTAATGGATTCACTTTAAGTGGTCTCTTCCCAACAGACTTTCATGTTTCTGTCTTCTCTTCCGTCTCCTCAAAAGGAGGTTTTTGTAGATAGGTATTCAAGCATTTAAAGTGGCAAGAATAAATTACTCTATGCTTTTTGAGTTCACAAGACCATGTTTTTTTGTTTTTGTTTTTTGCTGAGGCAATTGGAGTTAAGTGACTTGCCCAGGGTCACACAGCTAGGAAGTGTTAAGTATCTGAGGCCAAATTTGAACTCAGATCCTCCTCACTTTAGGGCTTGTGCCCTATCCATTGCACCATCTAGCTGCCCCAAGGCAATGTTTCTTTAAAACTAATGATGATGCCTCTTACTCAATTTACTTTATGCTATGTAGTAAGCCAGTTGCTATTACTATTGGTAACTACAGCAACTAGCATAAATAATTCAAGGAGGGCTACCAAATTTCTCAGTTCCATCTGGTAAGATTTTCATTGGTTATAAGAGGACCTTGCTAAAAGTGAAGGTATTATTTATTGTAATAGCTTAAAAGAGAGATGAAGTGGGATAACTATGCATATTTACTTAACCATTATAACAGATATATTATTGCATCTTCCAATTAATCAGTCAATAAGGATTTATTAAGTGCTCATTAGATACCAAGAAATGTAGAAAGCACAGGAGTTATGAAGGCAAAACATCACGTGCACCTCAATAAGCTCCTATTTTAAGAGGGGAGACAACCATAATATATATATATATATATATACACACACACATATATAAAAGGGAAGGCACAGGCAGCTAGAGGAACTGAAAAAGTACTCCTTCAGCAAGTAGGATTTGAGCTGAGTCAATTGATTGAGAAGTATCAAGAGATAGAGTTGCAATCATTCCAGACATGTGATAGTCAATTGCAAAGGCATAGATATATAAGAGATTGAATGTTGTATATGGGAAACAGCAAATAGGTCATTTTATCAAGGTTATAAAATGAATAGAGTTGAGTAAAATTGAGAAGATCTGTTCATACTTCATTTTTGAAGAGGACCAATGATATCAAACCATAATGTTATGGTTTGATGTCTTCACTTGCACGTGAATCATATTTAAGTGAGGCAAAATTACACAAAGTCATCAGTCTCTTCCAAAGCCATCAAGGTACAGTGACAAGACAAAAATCAAGATGACTGGTGATGGCCCAGGACATAATGGATCATCCTAGCATCTTTAATGCCTGAATAAGTTCTAAGCATTCCAAAGTGGATGACAGACTGAGAAAAATGTGCCAAACAAAGAAAAAGCTAAGAGTTAGTTCTTGGTACTATACTGAATAAATAATGTTTTAAGCACACTGCGAGGGAAGATTCTTGTTATCTCTATTTGCAATATTAGCTTCTTCCATGAGCACAGTTTATCACGTATAAAATGGAAATAGTAATCACAAAATATAACATTAAAAAATGTTTAAATCCTGCCAATGAAACTGTTTTAAAGTACACAAGTAAGAATGAAAAATGTATATTCAAATATTAGGGGATCACGGCCCCAACTTCAAGACTTATGTGACCAGCACTGCTTGTCTACCGGAAATGGCAAAGAATGTAAGCAATGAGGGGCAAGAGCCAGGATGATGTAAGATTCCATTTATTACAAAGACTGCAAGTGCTTTTATCATCTTAGGTGCTTGTTTCTAATTACTACTTCATAGGTAATCACATTTTAGCCTATAGTAAGCACATGATTCTCTACAGGAAGCTACGTGTAGATATGATGTGTGCATTCCCTTCCTATTAAGGATATTCAAAATACTCCCCTCTAAAGTCTGGCACACCTCTCCTGGGAATTGACACACTTCTCCTTTGGGTGGGACCCCCTTCCTCCCAGCACCATCTTGTTCAGCCTTACACGGCTACCCTCAGATTACCTGAGTAATGAGAACCCTGTGTGATGTGCAAGACTGGCGGGGGGTTGGCAAGTCCTCTTATATTTAAATCCAAAAAGGCTTTTAAAGAGTAACCCAGTATAAAATGTCACTCAAATAATCTTACATTAGAACAAACTGAGAAAAGCCAACATTTATAACAAACTAGGCTGCATAGATCAAACCAAAATTATTCCCTCTATCAGTTGTCCCTTTTCTTTAAAAGATAATTATGAATGAAAAAAATAATGAGCTGCTCACGCAGAAAGAGAGGACTGATCAATATCCAGAACAAAGTAAAGTACTTAGGTGGAACACGTGGCAAACTTAAGAGAAGATATGTCTCCATCAAACAGAATGGGAAGATATGGATAGGATGAAATTCGAATTGTTGTAGGTAATATCCACATCAATATTAACAACAAACCCACTTGATAATTATATACTTACATATTTATTTGATACAAATATACTATTTTCTCAATTAAACAAGCATTCTGGTCATTCAGAATCACAATATCTTTTCAGATAATTAAAAAACACTTAATACAAAATTTTAGTCTATAAACCCTATAAATGGAGCTCTTATGCAATTACATGATAAACACTAAAAGGCAGTAAAATTTCACTTTCATCTACTTTATTGAAATGACTCAATTCAATAGAAAGGTTTCTGTAATAAATTCAGTAGAATTTATATTACAATTACTTGCTCTTTTCACTAAGCAGTTTTTTGTTTTTTTTTTTAAGATGCACAACACTGGATTTAAAATCACATTTCTTTCTAAGAAGACAAATTACAAAGCTTATAAAATTCAAGTTAATGAATTGATATTTGATTAACTCCTTTTGGTAGGAAGTCAAATACAACCAGAATGATAAAAGATATATGGCATAAATATTGAATTTCTGGCACATTTAAATATTCATCACCATCATAAAGCCTCTATTGGGATTGGGTACCTGACATTATTCTTTGTGCTGAAGAAAGGAGTTTAATAGAAATGAATTGTTATAAGCAAATATTCTCCATATACTCATTTAATAATTTTTTTCACATGTATGTATAAAAACACACACACTCATATAGAAGTAAAGGTTTGAAAGATAACAATAATGTCTCAAATTTCTACAAGTTGCCAACATCACTATTATACAAACTTTTGGAATAATTAAGATGGGTCCATCCACATACTCTTATGTGTTCTAAGAAGAGTAGGGGGAATCACCTCCACCTTTTGGAATTCCTGGCTCCTTCAAGATTTGGCTCCAATGCTACCTCCTTTAAGAGGCTTTCTTGCTTTCTCAAGTTACATTGCTCCTTCCACCCTTCTTTGTAAATATTTAAGAATGAGATGGGAGAATGGAGTTGATAAAGGTGTTTCTGATCATTTCAGTTCTCTCCAACCACTTAATTTTACAAATTATAAGCTTTGGATGGTATAAAAAATACCTTGAAAAAAAGAATATGAAACTTTGAGTTTGAGTCTTTTTAGAAGGCCAGAAAAGATATGAATGCTCCTTTTAGAATTTGGAAACTAGTATAAAGGAAATATAAAGCAATATTTATACTTCTTTGCTCCTTTAGAAAGCGAGAAGTTCCTCAAACAATGTCATCAAAAGTAGCTAGCTATCAATGGCTAGCCATTGACTGACTGAAGGCTCAGTTACATACATACCAGTGGCCATAAGAAGTAGAGATAGTCTGAGGAGTCAGTCTTGGGAGTAATCTCTGACAATCAGAAGATAGCCAGAAACAGAGAAAACAATTCTTGAGAACCCTATGCTACTTTCAGAGAGCATCAATTGGCATGCTATTGTGGGCCATGTTGCCCAATAAAACAATTAAGTATAAAGAAGAGAAGACATGAACCTGTCTCTGCTAGATGAAAATAGCTCTCGTTTCACTATGTTGTATTGCCTTTCCATTTCAGTACTGACCACTGTTAGTTTCTAAATGTTTTTCCAATTTAATTTCACCTAAATTCCACTTCCTATGAGACAGAGGAACATATTTCCACTAAAAGAATCATCAACCCGACCAGTGGTGCCTAAACTTGGACTTCTAGTGGGGAAACATAGTTATTAAATGGTGTCCTCAAATCTCTATACTACCATCATTATGAGCTTTATTTAATGCCAGCAATATATAAAGCATGATTCAATAAAACAAATATATCTTTGGTAGCCTGAATAAATAGTACAAGGCAGGCAGACCCAGAGAATGAAAGCACCCCTATCTTTAAGGAATTTTATGTTCTAAATCAGTTAAGTGAAGAGACGCATCACTCCTTGAAAAAATTTGCAAGTTTGGAATTAATGAAATTGCCAGTGGCAAATAATCTGTGTTATCCTGAAAGATATTGTGAACTTCTAACTTGAGAAGAAAAATAGCATTTTGGACTTCTACGAGTTATATGTATAGTCAAATGCAAATAACAGCCTATTTTGATAATTCCTTTTATTCTCGGCAAAAATCACTTACAAAACTATCTAATTCTTTCCTCTATAAGCAAGCGTCATTATATTTACTTTAAAGTTATGTAAAGGAATTTCACATTCATTATATCACTCCCACTAATGTACACAGTACTTCCTGGACAGAGTTGTAAGATATTCTCCTCTAGCTCACCTTTGTTGTTTGTTTTCCCATTAGAACATACTTTCCTTGAGGACGAGGGCTGTCCAACTTTAGTACTTAACAGTACTTACTAGCACACAAATGCTTTTTTTTTTTTTCTCCCCACACTCTAACTGGGCTAATCAATCAACTATCATTTAGACTATAATGTTAAGGGTTGTTGCTACAAATACAAAAGCAAGACAATCCCTGACTTTAAGGGGATAAAATGTGTTTAGAACTAAGCAATAAAAATATATATACAAAATAAATACATGGTGATAGGGGAAAGTGAAGGAGATTAACAATGCAGAGAATCAGAAAACATTTCATACTAAAATTCTACTAAAATTACCAAAAACTCTGATAATTGCCAAGTGCTTAGAAGAGAGGCATTAGTATAACTTAATAGGATATGTAATTATTCTGAATACAGCTCAGAAATCTTTTAGTCCTCTTGTGAAGTCACAGAAACTCACTCTCACATTCTGTCTACCTCATCTCCTTACAATGATATTGTCTATTAAATGCAAATGTTTGCTCTGAGAATATATCAATGAAGTTTTATTGTATTCAGGTAGAATAAAGATAGTGTTGGTGACAAGGAGGTCATGAGATAAAAAAAAAAAAAAGAAAATTTGTGTAATTTTTATTTTATTTTATAATTATACCTTTTTTTTGACAGTACATATGCATGGGTAATTTTTTACATTATCCCTTGCACTTACTTCTATTCAGATTTTTTCCCTTCCTCCCCCAACCCCCTTCCCCAGATGGCAGGCAGTCTTATATATGTTAAATATATTACAGTATATTCTAGATACAATATATGTGTGTAGAACCGAATTTTTTGTTGCACAGGAAGAATTGGATTCAGAAGGTAAAAATAATAGTTTACACTCATTTCCCAGTGTTCCTTTTCTGGATGTAGCTGATTCTGTCCATCATTAATCAATGGGAATTGGATTAGCTCTTCTCTATGTTGAAGAAATCCACTTCCATCAGCATACATCCTCGTACAGTATCATTGTTGAAGTGTATAATGATCTTCTGGTTCTGCTCGTTTCACTCAGCATCAGTTGATGTAAGTCTCTCCAAGCCTCTCTGTATTTCTCCTGTTGGTCATTTCTTATAGAACAATAAGATTCCATAACATTCATATACCATAATTTACCCAACCATTCTCCAATTGATGGACATCCATTCATCTTCCAGCTTCTAGCCACTATGAAAAGGGCTGCCACAAACATTTTGGCACATACAGGTCCCTTTCCCTTCTTTAGTAGTTCCTTGGGGTATAAGCCCAGTAGTAGTATGGCTGGGTCAAAGGGTATGCACATTTTGATAACTTTTTGGGCATAATTCCAGATTGCTCTCCAGAACGGTTGGATTCTTTCACAACTCCACCAACAATGCATCAGTGTCCCAGTTTTCCCACAGCCCCTCCAACATTCATCGTTATTTGTTCCTGTCATCTTAGCCAATCTGACAGGTGTGTAATGATATCTCAGAGTTGTCTTAATTTGCATTTCTCTGATCAATAGTGATTTGGAACACTCTTTCATATGAGTGGAAATAGTTTCAATTTCATCATCTGAAAATTGTCTGTTCATATCCTTTGACCACTTATCAATTGGAGAATGGCTTGATTTCTTATAAATTAAAGTCAATTCTCTGTATATTTTGGAGATGAGGCCTTTATCAGAACCTTTAACTGTAAAAATGTTTTCCCAATTTGTTACTTCCCTTCTAATCTTGTTTGCATTAGTTTTGTTTGTGTAGAAACTTTTTAATTTGGTGTAATCAAAATGTTCTATTTTGTGATCAATAATGGTCTCTATCTCTCCCTTGGACACAAACTCCTTCCTCCTCCACAAGTCTGAGAGATAAACCATCCCATGTTCCTCCAATTTATTTATGATTTCGTTCTTTATGCCTAAATCTTGGACCCATTTTGATCTAATCTTAGTATGTGGTGTTAAATGTGGGTCCATGCCTAGTTTCTGCCATACTAATTTCCAGTTTTCCCAGCAGTTTTTGTCAAATGATGAATTCTTATCCCAAAATTTGGAATCTTTGGGTTTGTCAAACACTAGATTGCTATTTTTATTCACTATCTTGCCCTGTGAACCTAACCTATGCCACTGATCAACTAGTCTATTTCTTAGCCAATACCAAATGGTTTTGGTGACTGTTGCTTTATAATATAGCTTTAAATCAGGTACACTTAGACCACCTTCCTCTGACTTTTTTTTCATTAGTTCCCTTGCAATTCTCGACCTTTTATTCTTCCATATGAATTTTGTTATTTTTTCTAGGTCATTAAAATAGTTTCTTGGGAGTCTGATTGGTATAGCACTAAATAAATAGATTAGTTTGGGGAGTATTGTCATCTTTATTATATTCGCTCAGCCTATCCAAGAACACTGAATGTCTTTCCAATTATTTAAATCTGACTTTATTTTTGTGGCAAGTGTTTTGTAATTTTGCTCGTATAATTCCTGACTCTCCTTTGGTAGATATATTCCCAAATATTTTATACTATCGACTGTTATTTTGAATGGAATTTCTCTTTGTATCTCTTGCTGTTGGATTGTGTTGGTAATGTATAAAAATCCTGCGGATTTATGTGATTTTGTATCCTGCAACTTTGCTAAAATTCTGAATTATTTCTAATAGCTTTTTAGCAGAGTCTTTGGGGTTCTCTAAGTATACCATCATGTCATCTGCAAAAAGTGATAATTTGATTTCCTCATTTCCTCTCTAATTCCTTGAACCTCTTTCTCGGCTCTTATTGCCGAGGCTAGAGTTTCTAGTACTATATTGAATAGTAATGGTGATAGTGGGCAACCTTGTTTCACTCCTGATCTTACAGGGAAAGGTTCTAGTTTATCACCATTATATATGATGTTTACTGAAGTTTTTAAATATATGCTCATTATTTTAAGGAATAGTCCATTTATTCCTATACTCTCAAGTGTTTTTAGTAGGAATGGATGTTGGATTTTATCAAATGCTTTTTCTGCATCTATTGAGATGATTATATGGTTTTTATTAATTTGATTATTAATATGGTCAATTATACTAATAGTTTTCCTAATATTAAACCAGCCCTGCATTCCTGGTATAAATCCCACTTGGTCATAGTGTATTATCCTGGGGATGATTTTCTGAAGTCTATTTGCTAATATCTTATTTAAGATTTTAGCATCAATATTCATTAAGGAAATTGGTCTATAGTTTTCTTTCTCAGTTTTCGATCTACTTGGTTTAGGTATCAGTACCATGTCTGAGTCATAGAAGGAATTTGGTAGGACTCCTTCAATTCCTATTTTTTCAAATAGTTTACATAGCATTGGAGTTAGTTGTTCTTTCAATGTTTGGTAGAATTCACCTGTAAATCCATCTGGTCCTGGGGACTTTTTCTTAGGAAGTTGGTTAATAGCTTGGTCTATTTCTTTTTCTGAGATGGAACTATTTAGACTACTTACTTCTTCCTCTGTTAATCTGGGCAAGCTATATTTTTGAAGGTATTCTTCCATTTCATTTAAGTTATCGAATTTATCGGCATAAAGTTGAGCAAAGTAGCTCCTAACTATTGTTCTAATTTCCTCTTCATTAGTGGTGAGTTCACCCTTTTCATTTTCAAGACTATCAATTTGCTTTTTCTCTTTCCTTTTTTTAATCAGGTTTACTAAGGGTTTGTCTATTGTGTTGGTTTTTTCATAAAACCAACTCTTAGTTTTATTAATTCAATAGTTTTTTTACTTTCAATTTTATTAATCTCACCTTTTATTTTTTGAATTTCAAGTTTTGTGTTTGCCTGGGGGTTTTTAATTTGTTCCTTTTCTAGCAATTTTAGCTGTAAGCCCAATTCCTTGGCCCTCTCTTTCTCTATTTTATGCAAGTAGGCCTGTAGATATATAAAACTTCCCCTTATTACTGCTTTGGCTGTATCCCACACATTTTGGTATGATGTCTTATTATTGTCATTTTCTTGGGTGAAGTTCTTAATTATGTCTATGATTTGCTGTTTTACCCAATCATTCTTTAGGATGAGATTATTTAATTTCCAATTATTTTCCAGTCTATTTTCCCCTGGCTTTTTATTAAATGTAATTTTGATTGCATTATGGTCTGAAAAGGATGCATTTACTATTTCTGCCTTACTGCATTTGATTTTGAGGTTTTTATGCCCTAGTATATGATCAATTTTTGTATAGGTTCCATGAACTGCTTAGAAGAAAGTATATTCCTTTCTGTCTCCATTTAGCTTTCGCCAAAGATCTATCATATCAAACTTTTCTAGTATTCTATTTACCTCTTTGACTTCTTTCTTATTTATTTTGTGGTTTGATTTATCTAATTCTGAGAGTGCAAGGTTGAGATCTCCCGCTATTATAGTTTTGCTATCTAATTTCCTTTTGCAGCTCTCTTAATTTCTCTTTTAAGAATTTAGATGCTGCACCACTTGGTGCATATATGTTTAATATTGATACTGCTTCATTATTGATGCTGCCCTTTAGCAGGATATAATGCCCTTCCTTATCTCTTTTAATTAGATCAATTTTTGTTTTTGCTTGATCTGAGATAAGGATGGCTACTCCTGCTTTTTTGGTTTTGCCTGAAGCATAATAGATTCTGCTCCACCCTTTTACTTTTAGTTTGAATGTCTCACCCTGTTTCAGGCGTGTTTCCTGTAAACAACATATAGTAGGATTCTGACTTTTAATCCAGTCTGCTAACTACTTCCTCTTTATGAGGCAGTTTGCCCCATTCACATTTATGGTTAGAAGGACTAATTCTATATTGCTTGCCATCCTATTAACCCCTGCTTATGCTTTTCCCCTTTCCTTCCCTTTTACCCCCCTACCCAGTATTAAACTGGTGAACACCACTTGCTTTTCACAGCCCTCCCTTTTTTTGGATCCCTCCCCCACCTTAAAGATCCTCCCCTTATTTTACCCCTTTTCCTCGAAATTACTGTATTCCCTTCCCCTTGGCTTACTCCTTCCCTTTCACTTTTCAATGAAGTGGAAGAAGTTTCACCATAAATCGAATATGTCTATTGATACACACTATGTTCATCTCCCTCCTTTCTTTCTCTCAGATATAATAGGTTACCTTTGCCTCTTCATGAGATGTAGTACCACCACTTTACACTTTTTTATGATATAATTTTCTTTCCACCTCTAGCTTCTAAGACAAATTGTACTTATGTTCTTTACATATTTTTTTGACAGAAAATCTCAAGATTTCTTTTTACCTTTTTAGAAATCTCGAGTTCTGTATTTGAAGATCAAACCTTTTATGTAGGTCTGTTTTTTTCATCAAAAATAGATGGATTTCATTTATTTCGTTAAATGTCCATCTTCTTCCCTGGAAAACGATGCTCATTCTTGCTGGGTAAGTTATTCTTGGCTGCATACCAAGTTCCTTAGCCTGTCGGAATATCATGTTCCAGGCCCTGCGTTCTTTTAATGTGGACGCTGCTAGATCCTGGGTTATCCTTATTGTGGATCCTCCATATCTGAATTGCTTTTTTCTAGCAGCTTCCAATTTCTTTTCCTTTGTCTGATGGTTCTTGAACTTGGCCACTATATTTCTTGGCGTTTTGATTTTAGGGTCCCTTTCAGTAGGTGATCGATGAATTTTTTCAATGCCTATTTTACCCTCTGTTTCCAGAATGACTGGGCAGTTCTCTTTGATAATTTCCTCGAAAATGGTGTCCAAGCTCTTTTTTTCCTCCCATTTTTCAGGGAGTCCGATTATTCTCAAATTGTCTCTCCTGGATCTGTTTCCCAGGTCTGTTGTCTTTCTGGTAAAGTACTTGACATTCTTTTCAATTGTTTCATTTCTCTGGTTTTGCTTGACTACCTCTTGGTTTCTCCTTGAGTCATCATTTCTACTTGTTCCAGTCTAATTTTCAATGATGTATTTTCTTCACTCACTTTTTTTATCTCTCTTTGTAATTGTCCAATTGAGTTTTTATCTTCTATGGAATTTTTTTCCATTTTATCCATTTTATATTTTAGAGAGCTGTTTTCTTTTTCCAGCTCACTAATCCTATTTTCCTTGGAGTTGTTTACCTTTTCCAGCTCACTAATCTTGTTTCTCAATGATTTGATTTCTTTATCCACTCTGTCTTTGAATGCATGGGATGACTTCTCCAGGCTCTCTTGCCAAGCTTCCCTTTCCTTTTCCCATTTCTCTTCCAGCTCTCTTGTGAGAGCCTTTTTGATTTCCTCTATGAGGTTCTTTTGTATTGAGGAGCAGCTTATATCCCTCCCAGGGGATACATCTGGGGACAGTCTGTTCCTAGTCTCCTCAGCATTTGAAGTCTGCTACCTCTCCACACAGAAGCTGTTAATGGTTAGAGCCCTTTTGAATTTTTTGTTCATTTTGTCAGAGTAGGAATCAAAGAAAACAAACTGACAAGAGAAACAATTGGTCTGTTTTGCGGGGGGATGGGGCTGGATGGTATTAATGGGCTTCCTCTACAGACTGGGGGTAGGGCAGCAGAGAGCCACTAACAGAACAGCAATGACTGTACTGAGACTGCGCTCTGAGGCTCCGAGAACGCACGGAGTCAGTCCAGGTGGGGGTTGGGGGTGGCCGGGCTCTGAGAGATGCTAGCTTTCTGGGGTTTTAATCTACACCTCAGGTGTTTACACCCTCTCCGCTGCTCCTGGCTTGCTGCCAACACGGAGCATCCACACTGGGGCAAAAGCCCTTTTGCAGAAATGGCAGAGATCACACCCCTCCCCCTCCGGTCTGAGCCGTGTGAGCTGCCTGTCTTGCTCTGGCTGCCTGCCCTCAGTCTGCGCCCAATCTGATTGACCCTCCCCCGAGCAAACACAGACCTTTTCTGGCGACTTTCAAGGATGTCTTCTCTTGGTGATTATTTGTGGATTTCTTTCTGGGTCAAGCATTAAGTCAGAGGCTTGTCATGAAGTAAGTTCTGAGAGAAAACCAGGAGCTCAAGCAGCTGTCTGCCTCCACACCGCCATCTTGGCCGGAAGTGATACACAAATTTTCAACAAGGAGGGATTGTACGGTTTTGTTTTGTTTTTTATTCCACTCCTTCCAAGGGCTTCCTGTCAAGTGTTTTGGTAGTCTGTGCCTATTCTGGCACCAAACACCCAAAATTACAAACTTGTCCTTTATCAGCATATTGCTTCTAAAAGTTTCCAGATCTTCATAAAAAATTTTTTTGGCCTCATCAAGTTTGTTATAGTGGAAGCATATATACTTATGATGGTGGTATGGCACTTTCCTGCAAATGTCAATCATGTTGTCATGAGCCTGTCTTTCATTCCTTTGGGAAAGCATATAAGTTCGGTGACTAAATTTTTGGGGGGTAGCTTTTTATTTTCCAAACACATGCAAAGAGTTTTTAACATTCACCCTAGAAAAACCTTGTATTCCAACATTTTTTCCCTTCCTTCCCTCAATTCATCCCAAACATGTAATCCAATATAAGTTAAACATGCACCATTTTTCTACACATATTTTCACATTTATTATGCTGCACAAGAAAAATAAGATCAAAAAGGAAAAAAAATATGAAAACACAAAAAATAAGCAAACAACAACAAAAAAGGTGAAAAAAAATGCTATGATCCATATTCAGTCCAGTGTCCTCTCTGTGGATGTAGATAGCTCTCTCCATTACAAGTCTGTTGGAATTGGCCTGAAACACCTTATTACTGAAAAAATCAAATCCATCAGAGTTGATTATCTCATAATCTTCTTGTTGCTGTGAACAATGTTCTCTTGGTTCTACTCACTTCACTTAACATCAGTTCATGTAAGGTGAATACATTAAATTTTACTGTGAAATGTACATCAGCTTTACATTAAATCTCGACACCATGATTAGAAGAATGTGTATCGGTCTCCCACTGTGGCAAGTTGACCTTCTTTTGCCACTTTTAATCACTCAAGTCAGCTATATGGATATGGATACCTAATGAGTATATGTACATCTTCATATTATCTTTAGGAGAATGTTCTACATGTGTATTAAGTAGTATCCCTGAAGAAAATTTTAAAAGTAGTTTTAAGTCCTCATATTTGGGAGTAGAGAATAAATATTGGTTTATCTTAATGGAGGGATTTTAGGCAGGTTGAAATATTTCAACCTGTGCTTTATAAAATCAGTGGAGCAATATTTCAATTTGAATAAGTACAATCATATTTTGGGGAAAATAAATATGGGAACTGAGGGATTCAGTCAGGATGAAGGAGTCAGGTTGGAACGGTAGTTGCTGAGGAGATTCAATCAGGATAGAGAGAAGCATTTCAGAGAGGCTGGGAGGATTTAATCAGGTTAATATGATTTCAATAAAATTTAGGAGAAATTCTAATCAGAGTTGAAGGAATTCAGTCAGGAATCAAGAATCGTATAGATAATATCTAGAGTATAAACAATCAGATTTTCACAAGTGATTATGACAGAGCATTTTTTTTTTACACTGACATAATAATATCCTACTATTTTTATTTTTTTCTTGACCCCAAAAATAAAATCTGATTCAGTACACAATAAATATAATTTTAAAGGCTCTCTTCCATGTTAAGATCATAAAAATGTTTGATAAATAAAATCACATAGTTATTTACTCAATTACTATAATTATTAACTTCAAGCAAAGCAAATGAAAAGAAAAAGGATCCATGCCATCATGAAGGCTGTGCTGAACAAGGTCCAAATGGAAAAGGAATTAGTAAAACTTTTCTGATGCTCCTGTTTATAGATGTGTTGACTGCATCAAACCCAAAATCATTATAAGGTCAAATCAATGTGACTAATCATTACCCAAGAGTCTGGCTTAATAATAATTCATACAGAAAAACAAAATATTTAAAAAATCCTTTTGTACAGACTATGATATATAATGAGATAGCCAGTCCATAAAGTAGTTTATCAATAAATACACGAGTGAAGGGCCCTGGAAATATGGCATGGTAGACTCATTAGAAAAGAAGCAGAATAAGGGAAATCACTGAAAACACATTTGCTCAGAAATGGAAAGCTAACTGGTAAAAAAAATCCATGTTTTCCAGAAAATGTCAAAAGAGATGCAAAGTTAGTTCTCCAGTATATTCCACTGATCTGCTGTGGAAGCCCTGCATCAAAATATCACACTGGACAGAAAATATGGATGAACTACAGCCAAAGATGGAATACTACATTGACAAGAAAACAAATTCAGTTTAACAAATCATTAAAATATAGGGAATTTTTTGTCTTCAACCAACATGGATTCAAATTTTCCCCAGATTTTAACAAGCCAGAGTGCTTTGCAGAATAAAAGGGGGAGGGTATCTCATTCACTTCTTCTTTGGGGGCATTCTATTGAAATTTTACATTTTTAATAATACAAAATATTAGTACAATTTATTTCACATAAGAAACCATGTACTCCTTAAAATAAGTAATAAAATTTGTTTCCTAACCACACAAAAGTATATTACCAACAATTATTTAGCAGCAAACTTCAGCCCAGAAGTAAACTGTGAATAGCAATAAAGTCTTGTGGATTATGAGTTTAAAACAACAAGTGTTAAAAATGACTCATCATATTAATATATTGACATTCAAGGGACTCCAACATGCTAATCATTATAGCAAATGCACACACACATATAAAATAGTATTTGCTTTCATATTAAACAAAAACAGATTTGTTTCAATTCTCTTCATATTTCTGTTTACTGCATAGCCAGACAATGAGAAGTACGTTTACAACTCAAGTGAAACTGGGATAGAGCTAAAAAGATAAGTCTCAGTATTCTGGGCATATAGGATTTGGACTAAGACATCAATTTACCAATAACTAAAATTGTGGAAATTGGCCTCAATCAGTTTTTCTCAATACTCCTGGAAAAAGCACTTAGGTCATAACCTCTGCAAAGAAATGTACTATTAGTATAATAAGAGAGATGACTGAGACCTTGAGAAATTACCTGACCTGTTATACTGCTTTTAAATAGGTGAACACTACAAAAATAAAAAAAATTGTATACTCATTTCTAAGATCTCCAACTTCCCAAGACTATACTTTGATTCTGCTATGAATCTAATCTTATAGATGTGGGTATAAAGTAGACTGAAACTCATTCAATTCATTTAAAATCAAGGGATCATAGAAATAAAGTACAAAAGGATTTTGTGGGTCACTTAGTCCAACCTTGTCATTGTACAGATGAGGAAATTAAGGCTCAGAATTA
This sequence comes from Sminthopsis crassicaudata, assembly GCF_048593235.1. Lineage (NCBI taxonomy): Eukaryota > Metazoa > Chordata > Mammalia > Dasyuromorphia > Dasyuridae > Sminthopsis > Sminthopsis crassicaudata. Next base: position 174,173,824 of record NC_133617.1, on the reverse strand, counting down.
AAGTGACTTGTAATAATAGGATAAAAGATTTAGAACTGGAAGCCTTATAAGCCATCCAATCCAATTCTCAATTTTTCTTAATAAATAAATAAAACAAAGACATGGGAAGATTAAAGTAACTTGTAAGCAATACATAGGTGGTAAACATGTAAGATAGAATTGGAACCAGGATCATCCTGACAAAATCCAATGCTTTATCACAGAGGGGTTACAAGTGCATCCAAACCAGATTAAAATATTAATTGGGAAATATTTAACAAAATAAATAAATATACAATAAAACAACAACCCACAGAGATCATTATATAGAAATCAGTTACCTCCCTCTCTACTTGGATCTGATACCACTGTTCTACTATGTAGAGTACAAAGGCAGTATATAGCAAAGCATTCTTTAGTCAAAATGGCATAAAAATCAGATCCTTGCATGCTTTATTTTTCCAGTGTTCAAATCCAGGTCATCTAACTTCAAATTCTGAGCTCTTTCTACTAAATTCTCACAACAATTAATAACTTTATACATATTTCAAGTAACTTCAAAAAAAAAAAAAATTAGTGTATCCAATTCTTCTCTGCTTAAGTAGTTACAGAGTTAGCACTAGAAGGAGTACTGGGGGCCATAGAGGAGAAGATCATAATTTTAGAGCTAAAAAAACTAAGGCCCAGACAGGTCAAGTGATCTAACAAACATGAGAGTTTCTCATACAAAAAATTACACAGATAAGTAAGTAGCAAGGCCAGGAGTCAAACCCATGTAGATCTGACTCCAAATCTCAGTCTTTCTACTGCTTAATTCAATGTTTTCTCATTAGAGACAAGAAATTCTGTCCAAAGTGAATCTATTCTACTTCAAATTTAAGTGATTTCCATTCCTTTTGTCTTCTGCACACAGGGGTTCTGTTAACAGATATGTCAATGACTGGTTTCCACTTTGTGCTCTCAACTATTCGGAACAAAGAGAATAATGAAGGCCCAAGGAAAGGGAAAGCCAAGAAGGCTCTATGGCTTTGCAATAAGTGTCAAATATACATTTGGGTTTTTTTCCCCAACTAGAGTTGTCTCTGATGACTCTTCTAGTTAAACTAATATTCTCATTTAATAACTGATACAATTTAATACCAATAGTAACTTTTCATTGTGCCTTGTACTTTACAAAAGGACTTTCAAAATTATTCTTTTCATTTTTTTCTTCTCACAATCCTGAGGCAATTTACATTCAACAAATACGTTAAATGATGTTTTCAAGTTCGCAAATTTGTGACAAGAATTTGAATAAATAGCTTCTAACCTTAGTCTGTCAACTACATTACTGTGCTTTGCTATATATTAAACACTAATTTTTTTCAATTTCCTAAGCAGATACTGACTGGGTGGCTGGAAACAGAAACACATAAATACACTGGGAAAATGAAATGAGAATAGGGGAGAAATGATTGAAAAACAGACCAGGGAAGAAAACTGGCAATGGGTCTTCTGCATAACAATAATAATGCTTATTTTATGACAAGTACTGTTATATTTGCGTATAGATGTAGGCACTGCTGACCTTCAAAGGAAAAGAGTAACTCAAAAGACAAATAGACAATATAGACATTTATGAGGGTGTCTCTTTCCTCAAAGGGCTACATGGAAGTACAGGGCAGCAAAGTAAAAAGTGTGAATTCCAAATCTCCTCTACACAAAGTGTGAGTCACAGTCTCCTCCTATAAGATCTACAGTTTGCACATCACTAGAATTCTAGTGTAATTCTAAACAATTTTAAAAACTTTGTTTTTTAAATAATTGTTACTTTTATGGATAAAATTATAATTAAAGGATTGAAAAATAAATTAACGCTTAATTAAAAAATGGTTTTGTTATTAAAATTTTAACTATCCAGTATCACATGTTCCCCATAAATTAAGCTTACAGAATTGTGAATGACAGAACTGATGAAAAACCGTATACCAAAATTTATTGTTTAAGAAGCAAAGCCTCTAGGTAATTTGCAGGACAGAAGGCATCATGTATTACATAGCAGCATCTACTGGTGAAATATACTACTGCAAGGTAGTGGATATAGCAGTGAACAAGTTAGGCAAGAGAACACCTATATTCCAATTCCAAGTCTACCAACAGAGAAATAAGTGGCCTTAATACAAATAAACTAATATCTCTGGATATCTGCTTTCTCAACTATAAAATGCCAGTGCTCATAGAAACATTAAGCCTTATTAATAATTTAGTCCAATGTCCTCATTTCACACGACGAGATTTGAGATACATAGAAGTTAACATCGAAAGATAAAGATAATAATCTCTAAAGTTCCTTCTGATTTTGACTCCATAAAACTATGCTTCTATTAATCAATATAAATACAAGATGAGAAAGGAGCTAAAATCCTGAAACTATTAAAATAAGAATAGATAGTCCCATAGTTATAAGAGAAATTCTTATTACTTAAGAACAATAGCACAAAAGAGATCTGAGTAGGAGTCAGAAAATATCTGGAAAGGTTTTAAATGTTTTGTTTAAAAACAAAATACCATTTTTTTTTTAAATTTCAACACTTTACTGAGGCAATTTTGTCTTTAAAAATATCTCGTTAAAAATATGGAACTAAATGAAATAAGTTTCACTTTACAAACATCTGCTTTAAAGATATTATTGGCTTATATTGGATTATTTGTTGTCTAAAGGAGGGGGAGGGGAGGAGGGAGGGAGAAAATATGAACACAAAGTTTTGCAAGGGTGAATATTGAAAACTATCTTTGTATTTATTTTGAAAAATAAAGGCTATTTTTTTAAAAAAGCAAATACCTGATTTGAACCTAAAAAAAAAAAAAAAAAAAAAGGTAATGTTGTAATTACTTTTTAAATAGCTTTTTATTTTTCTAAATACATGCAAAGATAGTTTTCAACATTCACCTTTGCAAAATTGTGGGCGCCAAATTTTTTTCTCACTCTCCTCTCCCATATTCCTCTAAGGCAACAATCAATCCAACCAATATAGGTTAATCTTGTTGGAATTACTAAAACAAAACAAATGTACCAGTATCAATCAAATTTTAATATTTTGATTTTTAAAACATGCTGTCCTAAAGCCATTAATACAAATCAAATTGAAAATCAATCATCACTGACACAATTTTGAATTGAAAGATCTTAGAGATCAAGTGTCCAGTCCTCTTAAGTGATGGGTAAGTAAATTAAGGCCAAAAAAGTAAAATTGACTTGCTCAGAATTCAACAAAGATGACATGAAAAGCTGGGTCCTTTGGTTCCCAGTCTGATGTGTATCCTATATTTATTTAATGTCAATGTTTAAAAATGTTACTTTTTCTTGATTTTCTAATATATATTTATTGTGTGTATATATATAATTAGCTAAATTCTACACTGCCTGTGACATTAATAAAATGCAAGTTAGATCATCACAAAACAGAGAGAATTATACAAAATTTGCTCTGAAAATAACTGACCTAAGCTGTAATTAAATTGTGAATATTCACACTACAATTCAATTCAAATGAAATGAGTATGATGTAATAAAAAAAAAAAAAAGACTTAGGAATCTAAAAGTTCTAAATTCAAGCCCTATCTCTGACAAATATTAGCTTGCAACTTCTAAAACACTTAATCCAGTGTTCTAGTAAACTCTCTAAAATTAAAAGTCACAAAAGATTTCCTTTTGTGGAAAGAATTGCCACACCATATTTCCCTAGACTGATTCACAGCTCTGGCTCTTGCCCCATCTGTAATGCTTAATATATTTAATTTATATGAACTATGAAAAAAGCACATTTTAAAATTCATATCTTAACAAAAAATTATTCTTGATAATACAGATAGTAAAATGTTAACATACACTAATATGTGTGTATAAGTATATATTTTTACATACACTCATATATATATATATATATATATACATACATAGATATATATACATATATATATATTTTTATACACACACACACACACACACATAAAATACATGCAAAAAACTTACACTTTAGCTAAAAATTATAATTTATGTCCATGAGGTGTCAGTAGTTCTTCATTTAATATTGAAGGCATTATTGTTAAGGAACACATTTTCATCAAATCTAAAAAGTCATGATTCCAGCCCAAAAGCTTACTATATATTTTAAAAGAATCTTAATTATCTTTTTTTTCCCCCAGAATTTCAGTCTATGTCAGATTACAGGGTAAACCAAAGCTAAAACAAAAACACAAGCAACATCTTCCTAAATAATTTTACAACATCCTCTCCAAGCTATTGTGGCATCAGAATTAGAGGAGGAAGAAGGGAAACATGGATATGATGTAGGACTAGCCCAATGTAAAGATATATCATACAATGCCTGATATTTCAAAGACATTTTTCCTTGGTTCTTTGTGTGTTCTGCCTCTGAATTTTTTACCACTGTTGTTTCCCTCAAATATTGTTTCCTTCAAATAATGCAAATGGAAGAGGTAATCTACATAAATATACCAATGGAATAAAAAGAATGTTTAACTCATAAACAATTTGGGAAACATACAGCAAAATGTCAGTAATCTTCATTTCACCTGTGGTTTATAAATACAAGATTCAGAATGACATGTTATCTACAAGTATAAAACTCTGTTCTTACCTTAACTCTTGTAAACTATATGGTATACTGATAACTACATAAAATGGGTAGAATGCTGGACTTGGAATCAGGATAATCAGAGTTTGAACCTTGCCTTGACCACTTACCAATTCTATAACTGAGAAAATCACTTAACTTCTATACAATAGTTTTTAATTTGTTAAATGGGGAGGGGATTAAATTCAAAGACTTTTAAGTTACTTCCCAGCTCTAAATCTATGGTACTATGAATTAATACAGGGGCTAAAGAAAATATTTTGTTTTACTACAACACTTTGGTTTACTACAAAATTTAAAGAAATTATAGAAATACCAGACATTATCTTGGTATACATTGTCTTGTCTTGCTATATATAATAAAATAATATTCCATTAGAGAATCCTGGTCATTTCTGCAAATCTAAATTCCATTTTTCCTGATATAAAACTTTAACATATTTATGCTCCACCCTATACTAAGGAATGTCTTAAATTCATTTTATCATAAATAATTAAAAGCTTATCACTTAGCAATGTCAGAATCTTTCATTTTAAAGGTTTATCATCAATGATGTACACTATTTATCCAGCAAAAGCATTAAATGCCTCCAACAAAGAAACATTATTAGAATATTCAATAAAAATTATTGCAAAATATTCCAGAAAAAGGGTATCTTATCAGAATTAATTTTAAAGAATACAGTAGAAAGAATAGGTTATTAACTTTTATTGTACCTCTAAAATAAAATCCAAATAAAATGCAACTCATCATTACATGAATTCTGATGTACCACAGGTCAAATCCAATATCCTAAAATATATACATGACAAAGTACAAAAATATTTTATTCTTGGGTCAATACAGTGGCAAATGCTTCATAAGGCTGACAGGAGAGAGACACCTATCAGAACAGAGGAACTGAAAAACAAAAAGCAAACATAAATCTTGGGTTTAGCTAGACAAGATTTATACCAATGGGAAACAAAGAATATCTATAAAAGTGTAGCCTAATAATTTCTGCTAAAGTCTTTTTTATTCAACCCATTATTATCATTCATAAAAACCTATTTGTATATAAAATTATAGCTTTGATAAGTTAAAATTGAACATTCAAAACTCTACTGTAGGATATTTGTATATCTTTCAAAATAATATTAATACAAATATATTTAAAGATTCATATATCTTTAGAAATAATTAGTAAAAATATATTTTACAATGAAAATATGTATTTTTCAAGGAAGTGGAATATTGTAGATAGCAGATGTGATAAAGCCAAAGTCCCCCAAACCTCTATTCTTAAACAGAAAGACAACTTTTACACTATTGAATAAATTTTAAAATATGCAAAAAATTATAAAAAATATAATAAAATAAGATTTTAAACAATGTCAGAAGCTGATACATTTCTGAAGTAAACAGTTTTTTACTAATCAGCTTAACTATCAATAGTGTCAAACATATCATTCTAAAATATAAATGGAATGATTTTCCATCTATTCTAAACCAGTCTTCAAGATTAGAACTCAAAACAAGTTCTTGAAAAAATCTATAGCTGTCATAAAGACCTTAAAGATCAAACAATTGTTTAAAGGAATGACCTACAGAATCTTTCCGTAAAAGAATACTTCAATAAAATACAAATTTCTTTATAAAAATCATAACTCTACTGCCAGATGCTTCTACAAATGGAATATTTATTAATTTATCACCAACATGGTTTATATACCATCAATACTCAGATCAACTACCAATATACATATAATCTCCCTTGCTGTATATTCTTCCTATTGTCTATATATATATATATATATATATATATATATATATATATATATATATATATATATATATATATATATATATATATTAATACTAGATGTGGTCACTTTTTGACTTATCCAATTTTTTTTCAGGTTATTTCTGGCCGTTATTTCTATCCAAATAAATATCTTAAATTTAAAACTTCCAAAAGGACAATAGCCATAGCTGTGTGCTTCATGTTGTATGGTATCTAACAATATTTAGGTTTTTTAATCATTAATAATTACTTCTAGTTCTGTAATAGAACTAGATTGGGATAAATCACAATTTCTGCAGAAACTGAATTCAATAAATGCTGAAGTTTTTCTTGAATTAACATATTAACCTTAAGACAACTGTTGACCTCAGCACATACAGACATAATTGGCAATTTTTGTCCTGATTCAAGTAGAGTTACCACTCTTTCAAGGACATTTAAGGGGGGCAGAACGAAATATGGTGAAGAGGAGACTCCTCTTTATCTGAGCCCTCCTGACATCCCTCAGATCAACACCAACTCAAGCTTTTAAACTGGTTTTGGAGTGACAGAACTCACAAATACTTGAAGTATACAAATTGCCAGCAGAAAATATCTTGGAAAAACTTCAGAAAAGGTCTGTTTCAATTGGGTAGGTGGGAGGATTGGGGAGAGGGGGAAGTTGCATGGCACAGGAACCCATAGCAGTGTGGCATCCACCTGCCAGGTAATCTACCAAGTGGCTCTTAGCCAAAATACAGCAGCTTTGGCTACTCTGTCCTAGTTACAAGCCAGTGGATCAGCATCTTAGTTATAAGACCTCCAACACAAATACAAAAGATAAATCATGAGAATGTGAACCCCAGATAATGTGAGACTTGGCCATACCCACCCAGCACAGAAGGAAGCCAATATTAACCCAGTACATTCACTGTCACCTGTATAAGAAACTTGGGACAATCTCCTCTTTGCACTAAGAGTAGACATCAGGCTTGGGAGGGGGGAGGGGAGGAGAAAGGAGCAAAAAAAGCAAAAAGAGCTCTGATCATAGATAGTTATTATGAAGAAAGAGAAGAACAGATCTCAAATCCTGAGGACATTAAAAGGAGATCATCTGCAAATAAAGGCCCAAAGGGTGATATTAATTGGTCCCTATCACTCAAAGTTCTCTTAGAAGAATTCAAAAAGGAACTTAAAAGAGGGTTAGAAAATGAAGAAAGGAAATAAGAACACTGCAGTAGAATTTGGAAAAAGAAACAGAAATTATCTGAAGAAAACTCCTTATAAAATAGATTTAGTACAATGGAAAAAGTATATAACACCTTACAAAATTGATTTACCAAAACAAAAAAAGAAAACAATTCCTTGAAAAACAGAATTTGTGAAATGGAAAAAAATCCATCCAACAAAACTCATTTAAAAGTTCAATTGGCCAAATGCAACAAGCTTAAAAAGGTAACTAAAGAAAATACTTTACTAAAAATTAGAATTGAACAAGTTGAAATGAGTGCCTCAATGAGACATCAAGAATCAAGTCAAGCAAAACCAAAACAAGAAAAAAGAAAGAAGAAAGTAGTAGTAGTCGTAGTCGTAGTCGTAGTCGTAGTAGTAGTAGTAGTAGTAGTAGTAGTAGTAATAGTAGCAGCAGCAGCAGCAGCAGCAACAGCAGTAGCAGCAGTAGTAATAGTAGTAAAAATTTCACTTTGGAAAAACAACTGATCTGAAAAATAGGTCTATAAGAGACAATCTAAGTATGAATTATTAGACTAACTGAAAACCATGATGATAAAAAGAGCCTAGACAACCCCTTTCTGGAAATCATCAAGGAAAATTGTCCTGATGTCTTAGAACCAGAGGGTAAAGTAGCCATTGAAAAAGTTCACTGATCACTTCCTGAAAGAGACTGCAAGATAAAAACTCCAAGGAACACCATACCTAAATTTCAGAATTACCAGATGAAGGAGAAAATATTGCAAGCAGCCAGAAAGAAACAATTCAAATGTCAAGGAACTGCAATCAGGATTACCTAGGACCTAGCAGCTTCCACTTTAAATGATGGGAAAGGGCCTTGAATATGATATTCTGAATGAGCAAAGGAACTTGGATGGCAGCCAGGAATCAACTACGCAGCAAAATTAAGCATTATACTTCAGGGGAAAAGAAACAAGTGAATTTCCTTTATTTCTTATGAAAATATCAGAGCTGAATAGAAAATTTGATCTTCAGATACAGAATTCAAGAGAAGCATGAAAAGCTAAAAAGGAAAACTCTTGAGAACTATATCTCTGCTATGGGTATATTCAGTGGGTACCGATATAATTTGATTTTAGTGTGATAATATAAAAAAGAATAAAATATAAAAAGAGGGAGAATGGGGATTGTGCTGGAAAAAGAGGAAAATGGAATTAAAATGGGGTAAACTATATCTCATGAAGAGAAGCATGGAAAGGTAAAAAGGAAAGAACTCTTTGAACTATATCTCTGCTATGGGAATATTTAGAGGGTACAGATATAGTTTGATTTTATTGTGACAATATAAAAAAGAAACAAGAGGGAGAAAGGAGATTGTATTGAAAGGAGAGGAAAATGGAGTTAAAATGGGGTAAATTATATCTCATGAAGAGGCCTCCCCTATTGTAATTGAGGGAAAGAAGGGAGAGGAATGAGCATTACGTGAATCATCAGATTTGGATCAAAGAGAGAATAGAATACCAGACATATTTAACTTCACAAAGAAATTTGTTTCATCCTGGAGAAAAGGAGGAGGAGAAGGGGAAAAGAAAAGGGAGAGGACAATAGAAGAGAAAACAGAAGTAGAAGGGGAATCATAAGAAAGGGAAAGGGCTGTAAAAGGGGAAGGCTTTTTGAAGGAAGTGGGCAAAATACTAGGGAGGAGAGAAGGGGGAAAGGAAAGAAAAAAGGAGAAAAGTATAACTTGGTGAAAATAAGATGGTAGGAAATACTGAATTAGTCATTTTAACTGTGAATGTAAATGGGATGAACTCTCCCATAAAACAGAAGCAGATAGCATAAAAGTCAGACTCCTACAATATGTTGTTTATTAGAAAAACATTTAAGTTGAATGATAAATAAAGAGTAAAGGTAAAAAGCTGGAGCAGAATCTATTATACTTCAGCTAAAGTAAAAGAAACACGGACAGTGATCCTGATCTCAGATCAAGCAAAAGCAAAAAATAGATCTAATTAAAAGGGATAAAGAAGGAAACTACATTTTGCTAAAGAGTAGCATAGATAATGAATATTGATTCTAAACATATATGCACCAAGTGGTGTAGCATGCAAATTCCTAGAGGAGAAGTTAAGAGATCTATAAAAAGAAATACAGAAAAATTATACTGGTGAGGGATATCAACCTTGCTCTGTCAAAATTAGATAAATTGAAACACAAAATAAACAAAAAAGAAAGAGGTAAATGGAATTCTTTTTTAAGTTATGTATGACAGCCTTTGGAGAAAACTGAATATAGAGACAGAAAGGAATATATTTGTTTCTCAGCATTAAATGGAATCTACACAAAAATTGACTACATATTAAGAGCATAAAAAGCTAAAATTCAAAGGCAGAAATAGTAAATGTTTCTTTTTCAGATCATGATGCAATAAAAAGTATCATGTAATAAAGCCCCAGAGAAAACAAGACCAAAAACTAATTGGAAACTAAATAATCTGATCCTAAAGAATGAGTGTGTGAAACAACAAATCATAGACACAATTGATAATTTCATCCAAGAGAATGACAATAAGAAGAAAGAAAGCATACCAAAATTTATGGGATGCAGCTAAAGCAGTTCTTAGGGGAAGTTTTATATCTCTAGATTCTTATTTGCATAAAATAGAGAAAGAGAAGATCAATGATTTGGTCATTTAACTAAAAAAACTAGGAAAAAAAATTTTAACTCCCAATTAAATACCAAATTTGAAATTTGAAAGGAGAGATTAATAAAACTGAAAGTTAAAAAAAAAACCCTACTGAACTAATAAACAAAACTAAAAGCTGGTTTTATTAAAACACACACACACACACACACACACACACACACAACAAAATATTTAGTTAATTTGATTAGAAAAAGGAAAGAAGAAAATCAAATTGTTAGTATCAAAAAATGTAAAGGATAAATTTTCCCCAAGGAAGAAGAAATTAGAGCAATAATTAGGAGCTATTTTGCCCAACTGTGTATGCCAATAAATATGACAATCTAAATGAAATGAATGAATACTTACAAAAACATAGACTGCCCAGATTAACAGAGGAGGAAATAAATTACTTAAATAGTCCCATTTTAGAAGAAGAAATTGAACAAACTATGAATCAACTCCCTAAGGAAAAATCTCAAGGACCAGATGGATTTACAGATGAATTCTACCAAACATTGAGAGAACAATTAATTCTACTATTATACAAACTATCTGGGAAAATGGGGAAAGAAGGAATTCTAACAAATTCTTTTTTATGACACAGATATGGTGCTGATACCTAAACAGGGAGAGTCAAAAAAGAGAAAGAAAATTACAGACCAATTTCCCTAATAAATATTGATGAAAAAATAATAAAATAGATAACCAAAGGTTATCTCCAGGATAGTGTACCATGACTAAGCAGAATTTATACCAGGAATTCAGGGCTGGTTCAATATTAAGAAAACTAATAGTGTGTGATTGACTATACCAATAATCAAACTTACAAAGTTTATATGGTCATCTCAGATGCAGAAAAAAGCATTTGACAAAATCCAAGACAAATTCCTATTAAAAACACTGGAGAATATAGGAATAAATGGACTTTTCCTTAAAATGATCAGTAGCATCTATTTAAAGCCATCAGCAAGCATCATGAGATACTTATTAGGAACTATTTCCATTAAGATCAGGGTTGAAATAGGGTGGCCCACTATCACTATTACTATTCAATATTGCATTAGAAATGTTAGTTTTAGCAATAAAGAGAAGAAAAATTTAAAGGATTAGAGTAGGTAATGAGGAAATCAAATTATTATTCTTTGCAGATGATATAATGGTATACTTAAGAGATTCCTAGAAAATCAACTAAAAAATTACTAGAAACAATTCACAGTTTCATGAGGAAAGCAAATTATCACTCTTTGCAGATGATATGATGGTATTCTTAGAGAACCCTAGAGAGTCAACTAAAAAACTACTACAACTTTAGCAAAGTTACAGGATACAAAATAAATTCAAATAAATCTTCAGTATTTTTATATATTACCAACAAAGTCTAGCAGCAAGAGATACAAAGAGAAATTCCATTTAAAATAACTGTAAATAAAATATTTGGGAGTCTGTCAAGGAAAAGTCAGGAACTATATGACCACAATTACACAACCTTTCCACACAAGAGATCCAATCTCTTGCAAAAATATCAAAAACTCATGAGTAGGCTCAACTAATAAAATGAAAATGACAATACTACCTAAGTTAATCTACTTATTATCCAATGCCATAACAATCAAACTCCCAAGAAATTATTTCACAGAGCTAGAAAAAATAATAATGTTCTTCACCAGGAAGAACAAAAGGTCAAGAATTTCAAGGGAATTAATCAAAAAATGCAAATGAAGGTGGCCTAGCAGTACCAGACTTAAAATTATATTACAAATCAATAGTCATCAAAACCATTTGGTACTGACTAAGAAATATAATAGTTGATCAGTGGAAAGGTTAGATTTACAGGACAAAATTTAAAAAAAAAAACAGCATTTGGGATAAAAACTCACTATTTGATAAAAACTGTTGGGAAAATTGGAAATTAGCTTGGCAGAAACTAAGCATTGACCTAATACCTACCACCGTATACCAAGATAAGTTCTAACTGGGTTCAGGATTTAGACATAAAGAGTCATATTAGAAGCAAATTAGAAGGAATTTGTAGCCAAAGAAAAACTGGAGTATATTACTGAATACAAAATAGATAAATTTTGGTTATATTAAGTTTAAAAGTTTTTATACAAACAAAAGCAATGAAGACAACATAAGAAGGGAAGCAATAAACTGGAGAGAAAAAGTTACATTCAAAAGTTCTGATTAAAGGTCTCATTTCTAAAATATACAAAGAATTGACTCAAATTCATAAAAATTCAAACCATTCTCCAATTGATAAATGGTCAAAGGATATGAACAGAATTTTCAGATGAAGAAATTGAAACTATTTCTAGTCATATTGAAAAGGTGTTCTAAATCACTATTGATCAGAGAAATGAAAATTAAAACAACTCTGAGATACTACTTTATACTCTGAGATTGGCTAAAATGACAAGAAAAGATGATAAATGTTGAAGGGGATGTGGGAAAACGCTATGAATACATTGTTGGTGGAGGTATGAACTGATCCAACCATTCTGGAGAGCAATTTGGAACTATGTCCAAAAGGCTATCAAACTGTTCATACCTTTTGATCCAGCAGTGTCTCTACTTGGCTTGTATTTCAAAGAAATCATAAAGGAGAGAAAGGGACCCATATGTGCAAATATGTTTGTGGCAGCCCTTTTGGTAGTGGCAAGAAACTGGAAACTGAGTGGCTGCCTATCAGCTGGAGAATGGTTAAATAAGTTATGCTATATGAATGTTATATATTATTGTTCTATAAGAAATGATCAGAAGGATGATTTCAGAGAGGCCTAGAGAGACTTACATGAACTGATACTAAGTGAAGTGAGCAGAACTAGGAGATTATTATACATAGCAACAAGATTATATGATAATCAATTCTGATGGACAAAGCTCTTCAACAATGAGATGATTCAGGCCTGTTCCAATGATTTTAGGATGAAGAGAGACATCTGCACTCAGAGAGAGGACTATGGGAACTGAGTGTGGACCACAACATAGTTTTTCCATTGTTTTTTTTTTTGTTTGTTTGTTTGCTTGCATTTTGTTTTCTTTTTTTTTTTTTCTTTTTGATCTGATATTTCTTGTGAAGCACAGTGATTGTAGAAATATGTATAGAAGAACTGCACATGTTTAACATATATTGGATTACTTGCCATCTAAGGAAGTGTGTGGGAGGAAGGAAGGGAAAAAATTTGCAACAGAAGTTTTTCAAGTGTGAATGTTGAAAATTATCCATGCATATGTTTTGTAAATAAAAAGCTTTAATTAAAAAAAAATAAATAAAAGGATATGTAAGCAATCAATAGGTATTCAATTGCCAACTATGAACCAGGCAGTGGAATTACCAAGACAAAAAATTACAATTCCTCAGGAGCCTACATTCCATTGGGAAGATGAACATAAAAAATATGCATATATGTACATATTAAATGTACATATGTATGTGTATAAATGTAGATAGATATGTACATATCTATACATAGATATATATATATATATATAGAGAGAGAGAGAGAGAGAGAGAGAGAATATATCTGTATGGGTGTGTGTATGTGTGTAAATATAAGGTATTTTAGGAAGAAATACTAGCAGCTGGGAGAATCAGGGAAAGCTTGACATTAAAAAGTACAGGCATTCAAAGTTTAATCAGAGATAGCCAGCCAGTAATAAGCACAGTATGCATGTTGGCTCCTTTCTCTGTTACTTATAGCTTTAACAGAATTGTCTAGAACAAAGATTCTTAAGCTGTGGCTTGTGCGACTCCACATGAATGTGGGGATTGCAGAATTATGTTTTATTAACAGTATATGTTTTATATATTTATCCCATAAAATTTTTTCAGGTAAAAAGTTTGAGTGAAAAAATTTAGAAGACCTGGTCTAGAGCACTAAAAACTTAAGTTATTGGAATGACACATAACCAGAGGTGTCAGAGATAAAATTTGACACCACATCTTCCTTCAACTCTCTAGCAGTTACTCCACATACCTCTCATTTATATATACAAACATATACAAATGCCTAGGGAGGAGGAGGTACAGAGATACTAAAAACTCTCAGTGGATTGGGAATGTAAGAAAGTACACATGAGCTGACTTATGAAGGAAACTAAGGGTTATAAAAAGTGGTGGTAAGGAAATCCATTGAGGACAATTTATGCAAAGATATAAAGAGATGGAATTCTCAGTATGATGGACAACAAAAGGGTCGGTTTGCCTGATCTAAGATATGTATGAAATGGATTTATATATACTAAGTCTGGAAAATATATTTGATCCTAGAGCAAGGTCTTGGAATTCATGAGATTGGCTTGATTTCTTTTTCTTTAAATAAGTGATGTTTTTGTTAAGAATTATTTCAATGTAATTAGTTTCCTTTGTGTATGTATTCTATATTGTACATTTAGAAACATTGTTCTAAGAAAACATCTATAGGCCTCATTAGACTGCCAAAGACACAAAAAAGGTGAAGAACACCTATAATAATATGAAGTAATTGGAATTTACTAAGTAGGAGAATGCCAGATTAGATCTGTACATGAGAAGAACTTTAAAAAATACACTCCCTATCCTTAGGAAGCTTACATTCTGATGGAGAAGTGTAGGGACCAGAGAGAGCACTTTAATTTGGAAAGTCATAGAGATCCTTCAGGCCAAGTGGAAGTAAAATAAACAAACAGTAGCAAAATAGATTATTATTCACATAAAATTAAGAGATTTGAGTCAGGAAGATGAATTAAGAGGCGATTATAACCATTCAGTTGAGAGATAAGAGCCCAAACAAGAATAATAATGCATGAGTGGAAAAAAGATAAATAGAAGGAATGTTGTGGAGATAAGAATCACAATGACTTAACAATTGACTGGCTGTTTAGGGTGCAGAGGGAGGCATTAAGATGGCTTTAAGATTGTGCAACTGGGGGCCCAGAAAGAAGATGATCCTCTTGAGAATAATAGAAAAATTAGGATGAAGAAAAGATATGAGGGTAACAAAATTGAGTTTTATTGGATACATTGAATTTGAGATGCTTAAAGGACATATTTAGTCCAAAATGTCCAAAATTCAGTTGATAAAATGAAGGTTGTATAATTTCAGGATCATAGACTGAATGACCACTTAATATATTGGATAGAGATTTAGATTTGAAATTCCAGATTATAAACTTAATATCACCCTGGCTATTTAACCTTTATGAGCCTCAATTTCATCATCTATAAAATAAGGAATTGGACTTAATAACCTCTTAAGATGCCATTTTTTAAATCTATAATTCTATGACCCTATGATTTAGAGCTGGATGCAATATTAGAAGTCATAGAACTTAAGACTCTTTGTACAATTGTACAAAATTATACAACTGTACAAGAGAGGAAGCTAAGACCTAGAGAGGTTAAGTTACTTGCTAAGAATTGTCAACTACAAAGAGATAAAATTCCAGAGATAATGACAGCTGATAAGGTCTTGGAAAGAGAGATAATGGAGAGAAAAAGAAGATTGCAAGGCGTCTGTCATTTTATCCTTAGAGAGGCTAGGACAATTTTCAATTTTTACCCTTCCAAAGGTGATTCTAATAGAACTATAACTCTGACTTCCTATTTTACTTAATGTTAAAAATCAGGGGAGAAAATGAAACAATGAACAAAAGTGGGGAATAGGAAAAAAGAGAAAGGTAGTCTTCAGTCAACATGAGGCATTGGCTTTAAGCTCATCTACTGATTCTGAAGTATCATTTTTCTAACAAGAATATAATTCTTTTCAGCAGGAAAGAAAAGCTTAATCATTTTTGCAACACGGTAAAGGAGCCAATGGGAATTACCAACATATCTTCTATATTTCCATCTTTCTTGAAACTTCAAAACTATATCTAGTAAAAATTTTTTATATTATAGAATTCACTATTTGGAAAGATGATCTTATTTGTCTTTTCCATAGTCAATATACTCTTTTTCATGGTCTGAGGCCAACAGTCCAGGGTAACTACAACTAAAATGTATACAGTAGATTCTAATTCTTAAGAGATATCTAGTGTTCTTGTATCACTTTTTCTGACTACTTTGTGAGTGCTTGTCCTGTGTGAGTTCTCTATAAAATAATTTTTATCAAAAAGTCAGAATAATATAGTTAAAATTTTTTAAATAGAATGCCAGGGAGGCAGCATAGCAGAGTAGAAATCCAGTCTGGCAAGTCAGGAAAATCTAGGTTTCATTCCCAATTCTGATATATTCAGGTTGACTACAGGCAAGACACTTAATTTTTCCATTTCCCTGGCAATTCTCAGATCCAGGAACATTTACTAGCTGTATGATTTTGGAAAAGTTACTTCATCTTTGCATTACCTACCTGACAGGATTCTTTCAAGTGTGCTTTGAAGACATTAAAGTGCTATATAAACATATATTATTATTTTCCCCTGGGAGGAACAATGACACCAGCATCCTAAGAAATTAAATTCAGAGTATTGATTTTGTACTCCAATGCTTCATAGATGTGATCTCATCTATGTGAGGACTCCCTCCAGGGTTGAAGTATATATAGCTCAGGTATGCTTGGTCATCCTGTACAACTTTCCCCCATCATCTCTCCAAATTCATAAGGAATCCATCATATAGTAAGTTCATTGACTGTTTTAAGTTTTCTCTGACATTACAGAAATACAAACAGAAGAGTTCTCTCTCAATTTACCCTCACTCTTGCCAACTTTTTTCAAGTTACATGTATTTGATGACATTCTTTATGCCACTTTTCTCTCATTGGTCCTTATTTACCATGTGTTGTATGTAACCTATTCACAGTGATCATGACTGAGCTTCTCCAATGTAATTTGGATGATTCTCAACTTCATTTCATCAGAAACAGTTGTATTCCATGATTTACAAACAGCATCAATGGAAACCTATTGTTGTTTAAAAAATAATTTTTGTTTCTAGAAAAAAACTTAAGAGTAATTTTAAAATCTTCACAATTTCACAAAGGCCATCATCTTCTTCTTTTATAATTCTGGCCCTAATTCACTGCTGTTTTGTAATGTCCCCTATAAATGTATGTATACACACTACACACAAACACACACGTACACACACTAGAGGTGAATGAGTTTTAAAAGTTGCCAATCCAACTGCATTCTTGATGACTAGATAAGACAGTCTTCATCCATTGATTTTCTTTCTGACTAGGTAGGTAAAACTCGATTCATTTTTTTTAATGTCCTTAAATCTTTTCCATGAATGTAACATGTATTCCTAATAGAAATGCAAACTTTTTAAAAGGAATATAAAGTCTTATTTCTCTAGATTTTACAGAAATAATAAAATGCTCTGAATTAAAATGTTGATTACTTGAGATATACATAACATCTCTTAAGAGATTCTATTCCGTCTTTATAAGATAAAATGGTTCATGAACCATTCAAATATATATAACCAGAATACATTTTCAAAATGCAGACAGTCTATATATGCTATCTTATACTTATTGCTGGGAAAAGAAAAAAGAGAACTTCAAAACTTATGGTATATGAATGTTACGGAATATTATTATTCTATAGGAAATAATCAGCAGGATAATTTCAGAGAGGCCTGGAGAGACTTACATGAACTGATGCTAAGTGAAATGAACAGAATTACATCATTTTACATGGCAATAACAAGATTATATGATGATCAATTCTGATGGACATGGCTTTTTTCAAAAATGAGATGATTCAGGCCAGTTCCAATGATTTTGTGATGAAGAGAGACATATAAACCCAGAGAGAGGACTGTGGGAACTAAGTGTAGATCATAACATAGAATTTTCACTCTTTCTGTTGTTGTTTGCTTGTATTTTATTTTCTTTCTCATTTTTTTCTTTTTGATCTGATTTTTCTTGTGGAAGATAACTGTATAAACATGTATGCATACAATGGATTTAACATATATTTTTACCATGTTTAATATATGTTAGATTATTTGCCATTTAAGGGAGGGGGTTGGGGAAAGGGATGGGGGGAATTGGAACACAAGGTTTTACAAGGGTCAATGTTGAAAAATTATCCACACATATGTTTTGAAAATAAAAAGCTTTAATTAATTAAAAAATACAATCTGCTAAAAATAAAAAATACAAAGTATGATAATAATATAATCTTTAAAGATGACAACTAAAAGCCCTTTAAATCAGGGCCTCTGACATAATCAACCATACTCTATCCACAACTAACAGTTTCTTGCATATATGGAAACTCAAAAAATATTTATTGAATAGTTACTAGTTGATACTTGAAAGACCAAGAGGGCTCCACTTAATAACTTGACCACAACAATTCTTGTTGGACAGTTTATTATCTACATTACAAACCAATCTTAACATCTTCCATATACAAAAATCTCCATAAACTCTGTTACTTGATACTTTGTTTTAAAATTTAGATCACTAAAGTATAAAATGTTACAATGCACTAAGAGTAATGCAAATAGGCATCTCACATATGGCAATGACTTTAAACCTGGAAAAGTTTTATTTAAAAAAAAAATACTTGCTTTTAAAAGTAATAAAATGCCAACAATTTTTATCTGACCAGTTTAATTTAATAACTAAGTATTCTGTCACACTGTCAATATACAAATACATTTCAGTACACAAATGGTGTTTAGAGTAATGAACTTAAAAATAATTTCATGTTTTATGAAAATTAAGTTTCAATATTTAATAGCATCCCTCTCCATAGGTATTATAAAAGTAGTTTTCCCTAGTGTTGTTTGAATTACTAAGAATTCTAAATTAACGAGTTATGATTCTAATTTACTACAAATCTAGATTATTGTGCTAGTAATTTCACACATTATATACTATTATCTATTTTTTGCTATGTGGAAAGAAAACACTAAAGCTTATAAATATATACTTGGATCTGAAGTGAAATTATCATGCTGTTTTATTAATTCTACCATTATTTTATTACTGTGTTCTGTGTTTGCTATCAAAAAGAAAACATTCAGGTAGCTAAACATTGAAATGATATAAAAAGTTTGCAATATAAAACTGAAAATAAACCACAAAAATCAGATTTTATAAATCTAAAGTTTTTTTTAAGCAAAAATGTTTTGATTCATATGTCTGTTATAAAAACAAGTTATTTTACACAATTATCTTTTAATGATTATACTGAAACTCGTACCAACACCAGCTACAAACACTTTTCCATTTTTTTCCTCTAACTATAAAGCCATCCACATGTGTTTGAATGTAATGTGACACAAAATATAAAACAAAGTTATTTTTAAATTGTAAAGGATCAATTAGAAGGCGAAGGGGAGGGGCAGGAGAAGGTTCTCAGTAAAGATTTCTATGACCTATATAACAAACTGTGATGTTATAATAGGAATAATGATTAAACATGAAGATTTCATTTGTATTACATAAGACTATTTAGACTCTATGTTAATCTTTTTATAGATTTTTAACTTACTGTTTTTTACCTTGCCTAGATTTCCCTCTGTATCACTCCTCTTACCCCTCTTTATTCAGCAATCCCCTGTAACAAAGGCTTTTTTAAGAAAAAGAGAAAATGAAAATTCAGGAAAGATCAGACAGCACATTGAAAAGATCTAAAGTTTTATGTTCATCTTAAAATTTAGATATGTTATCATTGTTGTTTTTGTTATTATGCTTCCCATTTTGACTGTGTTTATCTATCTATCTATCTATATCTATATGTAGATATAGATATAGATATAGATATAGATATAGATATAGATATAGATATAGATATAGATATAGATATAGATATAGATATAGATATAGATATAGATAGTTTTCCTGGTTCTATTTATTCCATTTCGCATCAGTTCATATAAATCTTTCCAATGTTCTTCTGGATCATTATCCTTTCTTACAATACTGTAACATTCCATTATATTCAAGTACCCTACCACAATTTGTTTAGTCATTCCCCAATCAATGGCTATTTATGTTGTTTCCGATTTCTAGTTACCATAGAAAGTTGTATTATAAACATTTTGGTGGCTAAAGAATAATTTTAAGTTTTAAATTCACAAGAAATTACAAATATAAAACATTTTTTTTGCTCCTAAGAGTTAGAATTGAAAGGCAACTTGTAGAGCTCATCAGGTCCTACTTTCTCATTTTACAGAGAAGTATAAATGTCTCACCCATTGGACTCAGTAAGATATATCAATATTTATCTATGCAAAAAGTATACATGTTTTAAAGACTTACAAAAATAACCATTTCAGGTAAGTATTACAAGCATTATTATCCCCATTTTATAAAGAAGAAAATAGGCTCAAAAAGTTATTGTGAAATCCAGGATTCAAACCCAAGTCTTCTGAATCAAAGACTGACCTTCCTAATAAAAAACTCTACAAGTTTTACCCAAATATGGTTTATAAACACAGTAGTTTATCTGAAATGAAGCTTAGAATACATGACCTTTAAGGTTCCTTTCAAACATGACACATTACGATCTTCTAATGGTTGAATTTGAGTAAGTACAATTTTTTCCTGAATATTCTGGGCTAGTTATTGTGAAGTTATTAATGATGACAAAGCCTACAGACCATAAATATTCATTCGCATTTAGTCTAGATTAATCCTTTAAGAATTTTAAAGCTTTTAATTTGAACTTTCCTTCTATAAATCACACATGCATGAAAAGAAATCAACACATTTCAAAACCTTAAACACAAGAGTAGACAAATTCATTTCCTGTGAGTTCTATATGGTCTATATCACATCAAAATTTCTGATAAAATTCAAATACAGTATTATATTGGATAATACATTCAGCTTCACAATAACTTGCTGGGAAAATAATGCAAGAAGTTCTACCAATGGGCCGAAGCCAAGATGACAGAGTACTCAGGTCTTTGTCTGAGCTCTTCCTGGATATTCTCAGATGAACACCAGATCAAGCCTCTGAACTGGTTTTGGAGTGACAGAACCCACAGATATTTGGATTGTAACAAACTTCCAATAGAAGATATTTTGGAAGAACTTCAAGAAAGGTCTATCGCAATTGGGTGAAGGGGGGGAAATGAGGGGGATGGAGATGGGAGACAGGCCAGAGTAGGCACAGCACAGGGACCCAGGATAGAGAAGGTTCTAAGCAGGAGAATCTAATGGGAGACTCTTCCCCAAAATACAATAAAATTGGCTACTTTGTCCTAGTTCAGAAGCCAGTGGATCAGCAGACCAGCTATGAGACCTCCAAAAAAACTATAGAAAGAAAATACTAAGTCCCTGAACTCTAGCAACACCCACCCAGCATAGGAAGAAAGCCAGCAGCACTGGCCCAAGCATGAAGCCCCTATTTGCCTATAGACAAAGCTTGGACAATCTATCCTTTGCCTTAAGACCTCAATCTTTAAAAATGAGCAAAAAGAACTCTCTGACCATAGATAGATATTGGGGACAGGGAGGAATAGATCTCAAACCTTGAGGACATTAAAGGCAAAATGACTCCAGATGCAGCCTCAAAAGATGATATCGTTAGTATCCATCTCACAAGGTTCTCTTGAAAGAATTCAAAGAAGATCTTAAAAGAGAATTAAAAGAAAAATAAGGAAAGGAAATGAGAATTTTGCAGGGGAGTATGAAAAAGGAAACACAGAAATAACTTGAAGAAAACTCTTTAAAAAATACATTTGGCAAAATGGAAAAAGAATATAACTCCTTAAAAATAGATTTGGCAAAACAGAAAAACAGAAAAAAAAATTAACAAAAAAAAAAGTAATTTAAAAGTTCAATTGGACAAATGCAAAAAGAGGTAAAAAAGCTAAGTGAAGAAAATAATTCACTAAAAATTCTAACTGGACAAATGGAAGCAAATTACTTAATGAGACTTTAAGAATCAAACAAAACCCAAAAAAATGAAAAAATAGAACTAGAGAATGTAAAATATCTTAATAGAAAAACAAATGACTTGGAAAATAGATCCAGGAAAGACAATCTAAGAATTACTCGACTACCTGACAACCACAATAAAAAAAAAAGGATTCAAAGCATCACAGAAAACTGCCCTGATGGCCAAGAATCAGAGAATAAAATAGTCATTGAAAGAATCCACTGATCTTGAAAGAGACCCCCAAAATGAAAACTCCAAGGAATATTATAGCTAAATTTCAAAATTATCAGATCATGGAGAAAACAGTGCAAGCAGCCAGAAAGAAACAATCCAAATATGAAGGAGCCACAATCAGGATTATCCAGAACCTAGCAGCTTCAACTTTAAAGGACCAGGGCCAGGAATATGATATTCCAAAGGGCAAAGAAATTTGGATTGCAGCTAAGAATCGACTATCCAACAAAGTTAAGCCTTATCTTTCAGGGGAAAAAAAACAGACATTCAATGAAAGAGGGAAATTTCATTTATTTTTGATAAAAAGACCAGAGCTGAACAGAAAATCTGATTTTCAAATACAAAACTCAAGAGAAGCATAAGGTTAAAAATCCTTATATGGAAAGATGATATGTTTAACTTTAACTCTTAAGAACCGTATTTTTGTTAGGGATATACTTAGGGGGTATGGTTTAATTTGACTTTATTGTGATGATAAAAAAGAAATGGGATAGAAAAAAAGGAAAGGGGAGGTAAAATAGGATTCACATGAAGAAGTTTAAACAGACCTAATACAACTGAGACAAAGGAAAGGGTGGATGAACATTGTGTGAACTTTAATCTCATGAGATTTGACTCAAAGAGAGAATATCAGACATATTTATTTAGTTCACAAAGAAATTAGCCTCACCAGATAATGAAGTAGGAAAGGAAAAACAAAGGCTAACAGAAGGAAGAATAGAAATAGTAGGGCAAAGGTATAAGGGGGAGGAGCTGTAAAGGGGAGGGTTGTTTGAGGGAAGTGGTGGTCTGAAGCAAAATGTTGGGGAGGAAGGAAAAGGGGAAAAGAAAGAGAAAAGTATAACTTGAGGAAAATAAAAGAGCTAGAAATATAGAGTTAGTAAATTTAATTGTCAATGTGAATGGGATGAACTCTCCCAGAAAATAAGCAGAATGGATTAAAAGCCAGAATTCTACAATAAGTTGTTTAAAAGAAACAAATTTAAAGAGGAGTGATAAATACAGAGTAAAGGTAAAGAAACAGGGATAAATCCTGATAACAGATCAAGCAAAAGCAAAAAGAGACTAATTTGAAAATATAAGGAAGGAAACTACATTTTGCTAAAGGATATCATAGATAATGAAGTAATATCAATATTAACCATGTATGCACCAAATGGTATACCATCCAAATTCCTAGAGAAGAAGTTAAGAGAGTTTCAAGAAGAATTAGACAGCAAAACTATACTGTGGGGGGATCTCAAACTTGCTCTGTCAGAACTAGATAAATTGAAACACAAAATAAACAAAAAAGAAGTTAAGGAGGTAAATAGAATTTTAGAAAAGTTAGGTATAATAGATCTTTGGAGTAAAGTGAATGGATACAGAAAGGATTATACTTTTTTTCTCAGCATTGCATAGAACCCATGTAAAATTTGACTAGGTATTAGAGCATAAAAAAACTAAAAATCAAATACAGAAAGGCAAAAATGGTAAATGCATCGTTTTTCAGATCATGATGCAATTAAAATTATATATAATAAAGGTCCAAAGGAAAAATGACCAAAAATTAATTAGAAACTAAATAATCTAATCCTTAAAGAATGAAGGGGTTTCGTGAAACAACAATTCACAGAGACAATTGATAATTTCATCCAAGAGAATGACAATAACAACATGCCAAAATTTATGGGATGTGCCCAAAGCAGTTGTTAGGGAAGTTTTATATCTCTAGATGCTTACTTGCATAAAATAGAGAAAGAGAAGATCAATGAATTGGGCATGCAACTAAAAATGCTAGGGAAAAAAATTAAAAATTCCTAATTAAATACCAAATTTGAAATTTAAAAGGGGAAATAAAACTGAAAGTAAAAAAAAAAAAAAAAGGTTTTGAACTAATAAAGAAAACTAAGAGTTGGTTTTATGAAAAAAAAACAAAAT
This sequence comes from Sminthopsis crassicaudata, assembly GCF_048593235.1. Lineage (NCBI taxonomy): Eukaryota > Metazoa > Chordata > Mammalia > Dasyuromorphia > Dasyuridae > Sminthopsis > Sminthopsis crassicaudata. Next base: position 174,149,582 of record NC_133617.1, on the reverse strand, counting down.
AAACATTTAGTTAATTTGATTAGAAAAAGGAAAGAAGAAAATTGGCTAGTATCAAAAATGAAGAGAGTGAACTTTCCACCAATGAAGAAGAAATTAAGAGCAATTAGTAGGAGCTATTTTTCCCAACTAAAGCCAATAAATCTGATAATCCAAGTGAAATGAATGCTAACAAAAACATAGATTCCCCCGACTGCCGGAGGAGGAAATGATTACTTAAACAGTCTCATTTTAGAAAAACAAATTGAACAAACCATTAACTCCCTTAAAAAAAAAAATCTTCAGGGCCAGATGAATTTATAGTAAATTCTACCAAAAATTTGAAGAACAATTAATTCCAATAACTATACAAACTATTTGGAAAAATGGGAAAGAAGGAATCCTACCAAATTCCTTTTATGACACAGATATTTGCTCATACCTAAACCAGGGAGGGTCAAAATAGAGAAAAAAAATTAGAGATTAATTTCCCTAATGAATATTGATGCAAAAATCTTAAATGAAATATTAGCAAAGAGATTATATAGCAATTAATCACTAGAATAATACACTATGACCAAGTAGACTTTATATCAGGAATGTAGGGCTGGTTCAATATTAGCAAAACTTTTAGTATAACTGACCATCTAAAAAACCAAATTAACAGAAATCATATGATTATCTCAATAGATACAAAAAAACATTTGACAAAATCCAATATCCATTCCTATTAAAAACACTAGACGGCATAGGAATAAATGGAATTTTGCTTAAATGATCAATAGTATCTATCTAAAACTATCAGCAAGCATCATATGTAATAAGGATAAATTAGAAGCACTCCCAATAATGTCAGGCATGAAACAAGGTTGCCTACTCTCACCATTACTATTCAATATTGTTTTAGAAATGTTAGCTTTAGCAATAAGAGAAGAAAAACAAATTAAAGAAATTAAGAGTACATAATGAAGAAACAAAATTATCACTCTTTGCAAATGATATAATGGTATACTTAAGAGAATACTAGAGATCAACAAAAAAAACTACTAGAAACAATTAACAATTTCAGCAAAGTAGCAGGATACGAAATCAATTCACATACATTATCAGTATTTTTATTACCAACTAAGTCTTGCAGGAAGAGATACAAAAAGAAATTCTATTTAAAATAACTGTAGATAATATCAAATATTAGGAGTCTACCTGCCAAGACAAAGTCAGGAATTATATTAACTCAATTACAATTTCCACACAAAAAAAGTCAGATGTAAGCAACTGAAGGAATATCAAGTGCTCATGGGTAGGACAAGCAAATATAATAAAAATGACAATACTACCTAAATTAATCGACTTATTCGGTGCCATAGCAAAACTGCCAAGAAATTACAAAGCTAGAAATAATAATAAAATTCATCTGGAAAAACAAAAGGTCAAGAATTTCAATGGAATTATTGAAAAAAAATGCAAATGTAGGTGACCTAGCTATAATATCTAAAACCATATTATAAAGCAGCAATCATCAAAACCATTTGGTACTAGCTAAGAAATAAGACTAGTTGATCAGTGGAACAGCTTAGATTTACAAGACACAATTGTCAATGACTATCATAATCTAGTGTTTGATAAACCCAAAGACCCCAGATTCTCAGATAAGAATTTACTCTGACAAAAATTACTGGAAAAATCAGAAAATAATATGGCAGAAACTAAGCATGACCAACACTTAAGACCCTATACCAAGATAAGGTCAAAATGGCTTCATGATTTGATTAAGACACAGTAATACTAAAGGAAATTAAAAGAACAAAGGATAATCTCTATCAGATCTGGGGAGAAGGAAGGAATTTGTGGCAAAGAACTAACATGAATTATGAAATGCAAAATGGTTAATTTTGATTGTTAAATGTAAAAGTTTTTGTACAAATAAAATTAATGCAGACAAGATTAAAAGAGAAGCAGAAAACTAGGGGAAAATTTTACATATAAGGGCTCTAATAAAAGCCTCATTTCTAAAATAAATAGAGAATTGACTTAAATTAGTAAGAATACAAGCCATTCTCCAATTGATAAATAATCAAAGGATATGAATAGACAATTCTTAGGTGAAAAAATTAAAATCATTTCAACCCACATAAAAGAATGTTCTAAATCACTACTGATCAAAGAAATTCAAATTAAGACAACTCAGATATACTTCACACCTGGCAGACTGGCTAAGATGATAGGAAAGGTTAATGATGAATGTTGGAGGGGATGTGGGAAACCCTCAACAATAATACATTTTTGGTGGAGTTGTGAACTGATCCAACTATTCTGGAGAGCAATTTGTAACTATTCCCAAAGAACTTAAAAATTGTGCATACACTTTGAGCTAGCAATATCTCTACTGAATCTGTATCCCAAAGAGATCATAAAAAAAAAAGAGAAAAGGACCCTTACAAAAATATTTGTGGCAGTCCTTTTTGTAATGGCAAAGAACTGGAAATTAATTGATGCCCATCAGTTGGGGAATAGCTGAATAAATTACATAAATATTATGTAATATTATTATTCTATAAGAAATAATCAGCAGGAATATTTTCAATATTATTCTATAAGAAACAATCAGCAGGATGATTTCAAAATTGATACTAAGTGAAGTGAGTAGAACTAGGAGAATATATTCACAGAAACAATAAAATTATAAGATCATCAATTCTGATGGATGTGATTTTTTTCAATAATGAGATGATTCAGGCCTGTGTCAATAGACTTGTGATAGAGCCATTTGCACCTCAGAAAGAGGGCTGTGGGAACTGAATATGGATCACAACATAATATTTTCACTTTTTTTTTTGTTGTTGTTGTTGTTTGCTTACATTTTGTTTTCTCTGATTTTTCTTGTGCAACACAATAATTGTAGAAATAAGTATAGAGGAATTGCACATGTTTAAACATAAATTAGTTACAGTCAAAAGGAGGGGGTGTGGAGAAAGGAGGGAGAAAAATCTGGAACATAAGGTTTTGAAAGGGTGGATGTTGGAAACAATGCATAAATTTTGAAAATTAAAAGCTAAAAAAAAAGAAAAAAAATTATGTTCCCACCCATAAAACTCTTTTTTATAGACTCAACAGGTGAAGTCTAGAAGAAACCTCGAAGTCATGTAATTCAAACCATTTTGAGAGAAGAAAAACAAAACAAAACATTGTCTGCAATTTCCAAAAAAGACTTTTGCTTGTTGGTGCTTTCTGCCTTGTGACTTAAATGAGAGAAATATTCACTGAATTAGTTCTCCCTGGACTAGCCTTCTTTACTTTCCCTCACTAAAGAGGATTTAAATAAAACAAACTAACAACAAAAAAAAAAAAAATTGGCAATCTCTTACTACCAATTAACATTTAGCACAAAGAGGTAATTCTCTTTGGACAAAAATATAAACAACATAATGCTCTATACAGATGTTCTGTTTTACAAACAACATGTTAAAAGTACAGTGAGTCTGGCCAGTTCCAATGGTCTTGTGATGAAGAGAGCCATCTGCACCTAGAAAGAGGACTGTGGGGAGTGAGTGTGGATCACAACATAGTACTTTCATCTTTTTTTATTATTATTTGCTTGCATTTTGTTTTCTTTCTCATTTTTTTCCCTTTCTGATCTGATTTTTCTTATGCACCATAATAATTGTGATATATAGAAGAATTGCATCCGTTTAACATATATTGGATAACTTGCTGTCTAAAGAAGGGAATGTGGGGAAAGGAAGGGAAAAAAAAATTAGAACACAAGGTTTTGCAAAGGTGAATACTGAAAATTATCTATGCATATGTTTTGAAAAGACAACTTTAATTTTTAAAAAAAGAGATGTTAACCTGGTTAATATTAAAAGTAACAATCTCATCTTTCTAGAACTGTTTTTGGGGTTTTTTTGTAGTTTACAAAAGTGTGTTTCTTATAACTTATATATAGCAAGGCAGTTGTACATAAATAAAAATTTTTTTAATCATGTCTGTTCATATGTTCATCATTAAACTTTAATAATTTAATAGTTCACTATTATAAATCATTATAAAAATGAAATTTTTATCAGGTGACTAATCATAGCTAATTAACTTGTTTTATATCATAATTAAAGTTTTCATATCAATATTTGTTTAAAGCAAAGCATGAACATTTTTTTCATTAACTCTAATTTACAATGAGATACCTAAACCTAAACACATATTTAATAAACACTTTAATAAATACTATCTATATGGCATATGGAGATAGATATAAAGATCAAATAAGACTCCTTTACTATATGAATATAATACATACAAAGAAACAAGTTTAATGAGCACTAATAACAGATGAGAATGTAGAATCCTATAGATTCTATAGTTCCATATTTCTTGCATTTGTAGTTTCCTCTCAACCACCCATCAGAGACCAACCACTAATTTTGACCCTCATTATCTTTACATTAAACTATAATATTCCATCTATCTCCCTCCAGCATCTCCCCTAATTCATTCTTTATTCTGCTTCCAAAATCATCTTACTAATATGCCCATGTCACATCCTTACTCAAAAAACTTCCACTGGCTTCCTATAGCTTATAGGACAAAATACTAATTGGATACTAACAGTATCTAAGTGTTTAAGGCTCTTAAAAATCTGGCTCCAAACTATTTTTCAGAAATTATTTCACTATGCTTCCTTCTTTTTCTTTTAAGTGGCACACAACTATGCTACTATTTGTTCAATTCAAGAAACATTAATTAAAGTGCTATTCTTTGCTATACAATGGAGAAAAAATGTTAAGATGGGGGGGGGGGAGAGAAACGGACAGAAGGAGAAAGAGAGAAATAAGGAGAATGGTAGAAAAAAAAAGAGGGGGAGGGAGGAGAGACAAAGACAGAGAGAGATTGTTTCTGTCTCAAAGTACTCAGAGTTTACATAGTTTACTTTACTGTACCCAGATAAAGTAATTTGAAGAGGAAGGGCCCACTAACAGTTTGAGGAAAAGTTGTCAGAGGTGAGGGGTAAAAAAGGTCAGTGGAACTCTGAGCTTATCCTTCCCTCTTCCACCTTCCTTGCCCTAACACAGACCATTTCCTTCATTTTTGAAGTACTATACCCCCTCATCCCCAAACTGTCTTGCTTCTGGGACTAGAGCTCAAATACCAACTGCTTCATGACACCCTCTCTAATTTTTCCATGATTCCCCCATGAAAGCGATCTTTTCTTCCATGTATTTCTAAAGAGAAATTTGTTTTGACTTTTCCTCTATCCTTATCTCTTACATCATACTTATCTAGGTATATGTTTGAACCTATATCTTTTTCAGACATTAAGTTATAATTCCTTGAAGGCAGGGATTTTTAATCTCTGTATCTGAAATATAATTTCATGTATAAAATAGGAATTCAATGAAAGTTTATTGAAGTGTAATCTTTTGAAAACTGAATAGGATTAGTCAGAAAAAAATTAAGGAAGAATGTGATGTTCATTATTGAGATACAGAACAGGACAAATCCTGGATTTAGAGTCAGAGTACCTGGATTTCATCTCCCAGATCTACTATTTACACATCAATATGGCCACAGGTTAAATCAACACTCTGGGCCTCAGTTATTTCATTAGCAAAATAAGGAGATTGCACTAGATTGACTCTTGTAACTGAATAGAAGATCAAGAAATTAGAATTTATTATCAGCAAATGTTTGATTTGTATACCTATTTTATATACCTACATACCTAGGGTCAAGTAAAAATTTCTCAGGTAAAAAAAGTCCAAAGCTAGTTGTGAATAGACCACCAATCTTCAAGTACCACCAATCTTCAAGTCAGGAGGGCCTACGTTCAAATTTGGCCTCAGACACTTAACATTTCCTAGCTGTGTGACCCTGGGCAAGTCATTTAACCCCAACTGCCTTAGTAAAAGAAAAAAAAAAAGGGTCCAAAATGGGCAAAGTTTAAGACTTGTACAACATAATGCATAGCATTCACTCAAGCTCCAAATGTATGATGTTACAATGTAAATCACCTCTGCCCAATGCTATTTTTAACATTTTATTCAGGATGAGTCAAAAAAGAAGCATGGAGTAATGGCTCAACTTAAAGAGTCTGGAAGGGTATGGGTTCAAGTCTTTCATTTGACACATTTGAATGGTATACTAACCATAAACAAGGCATGTACCTTTTTTTCATTGTTTTTGAAAATGGTAATTTTTAATAATGAAGTTAAAGAGAAATATTCTAACATGCAAAGAACAGAATATTATTAACTTTTACTCTGTAAAGTTTAGGTTCTTAGATATATATTAAATTTAACATGATAATAACAAAACCATCCTTATTTCTGTACCTTTTGAACTTCCTTCTGCTCTCTTTTGCATATTCTTAAAAAGTTCAAAGAACTTTCACTTTAAAACAAAACCTGATCACTACCAACAAATACTTTCCAACAACTCTTCCTTCCCAAATAGAAGCCTTCCCTTTAAATAATTAAGTTTACTCAAGAAAAACAAATATACACATTAGCTCCATCTGGTAAGTCTCATTCTGCACCTCTTATCTATCATCTTTTTTTTTTAAGAGGCTAGAAAAGTGTTTACTTATCAATTTTCTGAAGGTATGACTGGTTATTGTATTTATTGCCTTCCTGAAGTCTTTCAAAATTGTTTTCCTCTACAACATTGTAGACGTAAAAGTTGTTTTAGGATTCTGCTTGAGTATGTATCAAATACAAGATACATTCTACATCTTGTCCAAATCTTCCCAGATTTCTCTGAACCTGTTCTTTCATTTGACACCGTACAATAATGTTCAATTATATTTATGTTCAATTATATTTGTTCAGCTGTTCTCCAACCGATGAGCATCTACTTTGTTCTCAATTTTTTATAACAAAAAGTGTTGCTACAAATATTTTTGCACATATAACTATGTATATGTAACAAAACACAGTTAAAAGCACTTTCTCTAACTTCCTTTTGCTTGTGTACATACCCTCCTGTGGTGTTAAGGAATCAAATGAATTGGAGACTTTTAAGGTACATGTACATATTATTTTACATTACAGAAGGCTCTAAGGCAACATAACTCTATCAACACATTAATATGCCCATCCTCCCACAGTTCCTATAACAATTACCATTTTCCTTTTTTTAAAAAACTTTTTCATTTTGGAACTATACTCAAAGGGCTATAAAACTGAATACCTTTGATCTAGCAGTGCCACTACTATTTCTGTATCCCAAAGTGATCATAAAAAAGGGAAAATGACCCACATATGCAAAAATGTCTGCAGAAGCAATTTTTTTATGGCAAGAAATTGGAAATTGAGAGGAACATCTATCAATTGGGGAACAGATGAGTAAGTTGTAGTAGGTTAACATAATAGAATACTGTTCTTCTATAAGAAATGATGAGCAGGCTGATTTTCAAAAAGCCTGGAAAAAACTTACATGAATGATGCTGAGTGAAGTGAACAGAACCAGGAGAACATTGTGCACAGTAACAATAAAAACTATCAACTAGATAGATTTATTTCTTTTCCGCAATTCTAAGTCTAATAGACTTGGAATGGAAAGTGTCATCTACATCCAGAGAGAGAACTATGGAGACTGAATGTGGATAAAAGCATGCTATTTTTCACCTTTTTTCTTTTTTTTTAAATTTGTTTACTTTCTTGTGATTTTTCTCCCTTTTGTCCTGATTTTTTTTCCACAACATGACTACTATGGAAATGTTTTAAAATATAATACATGTATAACCTTTATCAGATTATTTGATGTCTTGGGAAAGTATGAGGTCAGGGAAGGAGAAAAAAATTTGGAACTGAAAAGCTTACAAAAATGAATGTTGAATAGTACTACATTTACATAAATTACATGTAATAACATAAGTTGAAGTTGTTTTAAAACTTAATGCAATTTGTAACCAAAATAATACTTTAAATTTTAACATACCACCTAGCAGCTGCTCACTCCACCTCCTCTGCTAAATCATTATATCATTACTCATCATCACATTTACTGCAGCTACAACTTAACTAAGGAAATGCTCCTTTAATTTCCCGATAAAAGATTCATGCCCAATCCTACATTTAAGAATAGCTTTTTGTCTTCTTCTGAGACTCCTTAATGGTTTTCTGTAGGTTCTTCATTAATTTTAGTTTATCTTTTCTTATATTAGGAACCAAAATTTTAGTGACTTTCTTCTACACTCAAACTAGCTTACTAACATTCTTATTCAGTGTCACAAAGGCCCTTTTAGTTAATTTGATATAAAATAATTTCTGCTTTTGGCAAAGTAAATCATAGAAGACTGAAATAAATGTATATTCAGTAGCAGAACTAAAGTATGAATTTTGAGTGTTTTGTTCCACATCAGCTACCATATTGAATACTAATGATGCAAAATCATGCCCAAATTAGCGTTTGTCTCAAAACATTTTTGGGCTAAACATCTAAGTTATTATTGATAAGCCAAAATAAGCATAGTACCTTCCATTTATTAATATATATAAGCAAAACAACAGCTTAGAAATTAGAAATCCTTAAATCTAAAACACTGAGTTCTCACCCAGTAATCCTAACAATCTAATAACTATTTTTACTTAGACCTATGAAGAATGTGTTGTCAGATTCAGCCTGCATTTCTAGCTTTTTAAAATTTCCTATAGCTATACAGTTTCATCTTGTTAGTCTCAATCCACCATTTCATTCCACTACAATCTTTTTAGTTTCCATTTCTATTATCTAATATATAAGCTGTCTTAAATTTCAAATCATTACAAAAAACTTGTTCAGGATGTCAGGAAATTCTATCTTGAATTAAACAGGACAACATTACAAACATTACAAACATTACAAACAGAGCCTTTTGGCACACTACTCAAGAGTTCCCTCCAGACTGACATTTTCATAGCCATCTTTGAGAAGGAAATGAAGGACTAACAACAACTGGATTGACATTTATCTATTTATCATAACTCACTGGTCTAATCTTTCAACTAGCTGAGAGTTCATGTAACTATATTAACATCTGGTTCATATTTCTCCATCTAGTCCATAAAATTATTATGGAATATTTTATTAGTGTGTCACAAAATATTCATAATGTCTCTCTTTTTGTTTATACTTGAGAAAACTAAAAAAAAATTATTATGTATCTATATACATTATTTTATATTCCCCCTAGAAATATAAGGTTCAGAAGGGAAGAGACTTTTCATTTTCTCTTTATATTCCTATATACCACAGTATCCTATAAAATTAGATATCCGGTAGGTTGGGATTTTCAATTTAATCAATATAAAGCATTACTTTTTTCAATAACATTTCTGAAACCTTATTATGTATTTACTAAGAAGGAATAGAGCTACTGAATCAGATGCTATTCATGAACATGAACTTTAACAAATCATTAACCTACTAAAGGCCTTCAATATTATTCAATTCATTAATTTACTACATATTGTTCTCCTGTACTGAATCAGTCAATTCAAGTCAAGGAATAGAATAGCTTCTCACTGTAAGATGCCAGACAATTTTATTTTTCATATTCTTTTTTCCCCCTGAAGCAATTGAGGTTAAGTGACTTGCCCAAGGTAACAAGCTAGAAGTGTTAAGTGTCTGAGGCCACATTTGAACTCAGGTCCTCCTGTCTTCTGGGCTGGTACCCTGTGCCACCTAGCTGCCCCTATTTTTCATATTCTTTAGCTCCTAACCATTGATAAGTGCTCCATAGCACAAATTTTTTTTTACTCCTTTTTAAACCGCATTATAAAGTATGTTTGATACAAAAACAAAAAACAAAAACCTATAATCCATATTATCCAAATTAATAGTCTTAAATAACAAGCACCTGAGTATCCTTTTTAAGTCCTTTTTAATAAAATATTTTACCAAAATTTTTACCAATTTCAAAACCTTTTTGAAATGCAACAAGAGCAAAACCATTCAAAATATTACTTGAGTTTCTTTAAAAATTAATTATATAAAACTGTTAAATCTCAAAAACTCTCATGCATGCATCAATTTGTCTTGGGTTAATAATAAAATAGTTCTAAAATCCTTTTATCTAGTATGTAGATTGAGGAGTGAGGGAAAGGTAGATTATTCCTGCCTTTTATTAAATAGCTTATTCAAATGGGAAAAAAATATCATAAGTTTTTAACTGTAAAGTTTGTATTTCACAAGATGATCCCCAATTCTAGATCTATGATACTATAGTCTTAAGAGTAGTGATACTTATTTACTTTTTCCAAAAGGGCTTTTCAGTGAATCTATTTTTATTTTTAAGTCATTTCATACTTTTGTAAGCAATCAAGAAATCTATAGTTGTAAAATTCACTAAGATCATTTTTTGAATATGTTTAGGATTGTTTCCTTATTTGCTTTAGCAGATCATTGCCTCATTTAGTGAAACATTTACCTAATTGCCAATGAGAAAGAGTAAAAAATACATTAAAAACAAAAGAAATTATTTAAAATCATAAGGCAGAGTTTATTGGTATTAAAATTATTTTTAAAAAGCCACACTCATTACCATTCTTTATGTGAATTACATACCATTTACTACTAGCTGACCTTCTATTTCCTGATGGAAAACAGGTCAAATTTCCTGCTTTCAAGTTCTGAAAGTAAAAGATCCCATAAATGTCAAGTTTAACTCTTAAAAACTAGTAGTAGTTGTTTTTTACCTCTAAATCAGATATTTTGACTTGTAAACTAAAAGTGATGACAAATATTAAGGTAAATAAACTTCTCCTTAAGCATTTCCTGAGAAACAACGATTTTTTTTAAATCAACCTTTGACTAAAGTCCTTTTTGTCAGTGAGATAGATCATTCAAAAACAAATCTCACTGAATGCTTAGAATGTCATACATTTAGACCTTTAACATGTCTATCAATGACAGCAGTCATTTTGCTACTCAAAACCATTTGATCCTCAATGTTATATTCCACAAATCTTGCTGATTCTCATTATTCAAGATATCTCACTTTATAAGATTTATGACAAGTTTCATACTCTAAAACATAGTGTTCCTCTGGAGATAAAAAAATTTTTTACACACTTACCTCTCAGATTTCTTGGATGAATCTGTTTAGTCCGAGGCATCTTCTCTTAGTCACAGGCAACTTGTTCCTCTTAGAAATGGTGGTATAACCAGGTCAAGGAAGGGTAGCTCCATAAACCCACAAAATATGTCAGCTAATCCAAATACTGTGGAAATGAAAACAAAATTATTTAAAGATAAATTGGTACAAATACCAAGACTACAATGTCAGGATTTAACATTCAAGAACAAGTATCAAAGAGGACAAGCTCTCTCTTCTTGGCTCATTAATCTGACATTTAAACTCAGCCTGTAGTAGAGATGGCAGCAATAAGATCTGACATGTTCATCTCAAGATTTGAAGTTTATACAAAGGACTTTAGCATTCACTATTTTATTTCCTCCTCAGAAGGGCAAGTGAAGTTATTAGTGATTTCAGTGGTCTCTAAGTTACTCTCCACAAGGAGGCTCCTTTTACCAAAGCAGTCCAGATTGGCATTAGTTGTGCAATTTATACCTTAGAAAATTGTCCAGTATACTGAGGTGTTATGTGATTTTACCAAGGGTCACTCAGGTTATAAAATGAATCAGTGGTAGGGTTTGAAACTAGATCTTCCTTACTTAAAAGGTGAGAAGTTCAGAGACTGAGTGACTTGCCCAGGGTCATACAGCTAGTAACATGTCAAAAGTAGAATTTGAATAAAATGAGTAAGTCCAGCTACTTTAGGTCTGAAATTGCTTAACTGGGAAACTGGGAAACAGCCCCACCTCAGTTTTTGAATGACTACTAATCATAAAAACATTATTACAACAATAAAGTTCCCCAATGCTTTATTTTGGGATAGGGGCAACTACAAACAAAAGATTCTCTAAGACCATCAGTAGGACTACAAGGTCTAGTAAATCATGTCTTGATAAAATAGTTAAAACTATGAATTTCTAGGTCACAGAAGAATAAAATTCATTAAGTTTATGGCCTATCTTCAATAGATAATTATTCCAACACAGCAACTTGCCACTAGTCTACTAGGGAATTCAACAATCTGCATGAGTGAATGATACATCCACTCTAATTTAGAAATATAAACTTCTAAAAAGGATAATAGGCATGTATTTACTATATGCAGTAATCTTCAATCCTAAGAATATTTAAAAATCTGTGATTTCACATTGTATTCCCAAGCATGCCTTAGTCTGGGATTTCATGAATGTATATATATATATATATATATATATATATATATATATATATATATATATATATATATATATATATATATATATATATAAAGCAATTGTATGTGTATGTATATATGTGGGGGGTAGGGGTGTGTGTAATCACCTGATGGCCAATCACTCAAATGGAGCTTGTAATAAACACCACAGTTAAAAGTCGATTTTTCTTTTTTCATTAAACTTCTTTGAAAGACAGCTGGTAAACAAACACCAAGTACTATTATTTTCTCTGTTTCTAATAGGACAGCATGATCACTATGCAAAGGCCCAAAAACCAGAAACAAGAAAATTAAAATGTTTATAATTCCCAGTGAGCTAGTCACTAAGAATTCATTATTTGAAACAGTCAAGTACCATGTATCTAAGAAGTAATTCTAATAGTGAAAGTCGGTTGGCATTTGTGGGAAAAGAAACATGTCTGAGAACACTGATATAGTAATACAAGCTTGTAGAAATGCATGGATTGGAAGTCTTTGAAAGAAACCAAAAGCTACCTATTGTTATTAAATGTTTTTTTCCCTTCATCGGCTCAGTAATTAATGGCTAAACTATTTTAAAATGCCTCTGAAAAAAGAATATTTGGAAGAATGTAAATTGTAATAAAAGATTTGATAAAGTGCATGGCATTATGTATGCTAAATGATTTGTCAGACATCAGATATGATTTCAAGCTCTCTATACTGTAGTAGCTTATAAGCCCCAACTCGGAAACCTTGTTTCCTCATTTATCCAATGCAGAATTAAGTATAATTATTGTTAAATAAGCATCAGATCCCTGAACTAATTCTTTTTATATGCACAGCGCTGAAAATGGTCACGATATCTGAGACTTCTAAAATGAAAACTTCAATTTTAATCTAATAGAATTGCATAGTTTAAAATGATTTGCACTCTAAAATTTTAAGTATGTAAATTTCCAGTCTGTTAAGTCTCTTCCTTCTACCCCAATACTGTCTACCCCTCCTTCCTAGCCTACCATTCCAGGTTAAAATCTTTATGGAAAAAGAGGGATATTTTAAACCCTGCATCCGTTAACACTAGCTTAGTACGATCATTCCTTTATGAAAATTTTTTTTTACTACATACAGCAAAAACATGACATGATCAAAATCGCAAAGACAGTTGCAAAGGGAAAAACATGAATGAATGTGGAGGGCGGAGCCTGGGAAAACCCCTCTGCAACGCTGCACTGAACAAAGCGCTTCACATGCCAGGACTAGGAGGGATGGAACTGGAAACCCAGGACAGAACCGAGAGTGGATGCGGTGGAGGAAGAGGAGCAAAAGAATGAGAAAGCGATGGAGCCAGGAGGAAGAGGAGGGCAGCGGCAGCATCCTAGCCTTCCCACTGCTAGCGCGCGCATACATACACACACCCCCCCTTCATTCTCCCTTCCACAGCCAATAACTCATTAGCAAGCAACACTGAAATGCAAGCCCCGAACCAACACAACTAAAAAGCCCATCTTTCCAATCACAACTACTGCATGCGTTTCGTTTATCTACAATCCAGAAGGGGAAGACGAGAGTAAAGAGGGACTTTAAAGAAGGAGGGGGGGAAAGAGAAACCCACAAAGCCGTGGGGTGGGAAAGCTGAGGCCTGGTCTTCCTCACGCCCCCCCCTTTTCTTTCCATCTCGAACCCAGCCCTCCACCCCCAAAAAATGCGTCTGCAGCACTAATAAGGTCTGCGGGGAGGTGAGATTTCTTTTTTACCTGGTCGGGCTACGAGACGGGAGCTGTGGCGGCTGCAGCAAGGCTGAGGCGCGCACTAGTAGGAAGTGTCTCCCCCCGCCCCGCCATCCCCTCCCTGCCCTCCCAGCTCGCTCTTCTCGGCCCCTCTCCCGGCAGGTCGCAGGGGACCCGCACTCCCTCCTCCCTCCCTCTTCGCACCCCCAGCCCCGGGATCGCGTTATCCGAGGGTCCTCCCTCCCCTCTCCCCTCGCTCCGCCTCCTCCCCGGGCAGGCTGCGGCGTTACAGCCGCTGCGGAGCCCTCTTCAAACCTGCAGCTTGGGAGCCACCGCAGCCACCGAAGCCAGTCCCGGCCCTGGCGCTGGAGCTGCTGATGGCGGCCGCCGTCGCCGCCGCCGCTGGGGGAAGAAGCAGCAGCAGCAGCCGCAACAGAAGCAGCAGCGGCGGCGGCAGCGGCAGCTTGGAATCACCGCGACCCCTGCGCGGCGGCGGCGGCGGCGGCGGCGGCGCCAGGGATCCCTCCTTCACTTGACAACCTCAAACACAAACATGACCTCCCCCTCCCCTCCCCCTCCCCCTTCCTCTTTACTTCTCTCCCCCTCCTCCAGCACCGCCGCCGCCGCCCCAGCAGTAACCACTCTTCACGCTGACGACTGACACTAAAACAAACCCACACAGAAATATTCAACGAGGGGAATGGGTCCGGGGAGGGGGGTGCGGTAGGGAGGGGACTAGAGGAGGGCAGTACCACGGAGGGGGCCTGCGCGTAAGATTTTTTTCTCTCCTCAACATAAACAGGATCTTAGTGAGGACCTTGCTAGGGAGAGGTGGAGTAAGGAGAAGATACTAGGAGAGAGGATGAGCCGGGGAGGGAAGTAGGTGCTGTCCACCCTAGAGGGACTGGCAGCACAGGAAGTGATACACCGACGGACGGACACGGCTCGGGGTGAACTGGAGAACAGCCCAGAAAGAGTGCGACTCGCTTTCCCCTAAGGAAACCTAGATGCGGCTGAGGCTAGCACCCTACCCCCTCAGAGATGAAGCGGCTGGCCGGCCCGAATGCGTGTGGGGGCGGGGAGGGGGTGAATGGGGGCGGGGCGAGTTCTCCCTCAGAGGAAAGGAGAGGTTACCTCCTTTCTCCGAAGGGGCGGGGAGGGAGAACACGCTCTAAGTCCTCAGGGGTAGGAGGAGGAGAGCCGGCTCCCGGCGGGGGCGGGGGAAGGTCCGGAGGCTTTCCCGCGGCGGGGCGGGGTGGGGCGGGGCGCCTGGGTAGGGGTTCCCCCAGGGGCAAGAGGGGATGCGATGATTGGCTAACACTTGCCCGGGGGCGTGGCCAGGCCGGGTGTGGGAGGGGGTGCAGAGGGGAAGTGGAGTCTCCCTCCCTTAAGGGTCGGGATTAGAGGGACGTGAGCCCCGCGAGGAGATAGTACGGACCCTTCAGAAGAGGCTCTAGGAAGATCCTAGTACTAAGGAGAGACGGGGCTGAAGCCGAAAAATCGCGCCCCATCCTAACCAAGGGGTTAGAGGGACTTTGAAGGCCGGGTCTTTCCTCACCCCTCTCCCGGGGAAATCAGAAAGCGGAGCCTCCCCTTCTCCGCTCTGGGGCTAGAAGGGGAGGGGGGGCGGAAGGAGGCGGTGTCTTCCCTCACTGACTACGAAACTCGTAGTTCAGCTGAGGGGAGGAGGAGGGAAGAGCCGCGGAAGCGGGAGTTGGGGGAAGGGGAAAAGGGAAAGGGAGGTCGCCGGGCGACCCCGGTAGTCCCAAGGGACAGGGAAGGAGGGGGAGGGGGTGGAGCAGAGAAGTCACGTGGCGATGGCTGCTACGGGGAAAGGACCCAGAGGGTCGCGCGGGTTTGAGGGCGGTTGGTGCAGGGGAAAGGGGCGGAGACAGTATGGTCTGCCAGATCTTTTTTACTTTCTATTGCAGGATGTGGGCTGGGCCGTTGACGTCACGGGGTCTCCCGGCCCCGCCCCCTTCCCGGGTTGTATGAGGGAGGGGTAGAGTGGGGGATGGTGTAGGGCAACAGTAAAAGGGTAGAGTGGAGCCGCTGGGAGGTGGGAAGGGAGGGAATGGGGGGTACCCCAAGGGGGTTTCCTCAGCTACGTGGAGAGGGAAGGGAAAAGTCATTGTGAAACTTGAAACTCATTAACTTTGAAAAACAACTTTTAAAAAAACCTAGGGAGGAGGGTGAAAGGGACGAAAGGAATTATTAACCATGAAACCACAGTTTTGTTGGTGGCGGATGTTCCCATTAAGAGGGAGGAAAGCCAAGGTTATTCCAGAGGCCCGCTCCAAGCGCAGGCTGGTGGTTCCCAGAGAGGAAACTTCAAGAGGATTTAACCCCAACCTTCCAGTTTCTCTGTCATAACTACCCTCCTAGGCACCAGAGCAAGACTGAGCAATAAATCCAGTCCTGTGGAAGAGGGAAGGAAGGCAGAAGAGAATAATTTAAGTAAGGGTTTGAATACTGTTCAAGATTGAGAAAAATAGAAAAACGATAAAGAAAAAAAAAAGTGCAAGATTGTAGACCGGAGAACATAGCCGTATATGAAATAGACAATCAAGGGATCAATTTCAAAGATCCTGTGTATGTTTCACAATCATACAAGGAAACAAGAATGGTAGAGATGGATGTATGAAAAGTTTGGTTTTTAGAAATATTGCCACCATAAACTTAACAAGAAGAAGCCTGAGGTACCAAAGAGCTGGATGGGGCTACTTTGTTCTTAAAAAATAAATCCAAGATTAACCAACTGAAAAGGGTTAGGACTTCCATTCCACTTAATTCTAAATCTGTGGACACTTATTTAGATTATTTTGTTCCCTGTACTTTCACAGTGCACACTTTTTTTTTCCTGTTAAGGATGGACTCTAAGCCAAAATTGCTCCAGAGACATCCCTCCGCCCTCCCCCCCAAAGCTCAGAGCACAAGAAATAAAAATATTACGTAAACAAGAACAACCGTGTAGGCATATATAAAAATGCATAATGGAAGGGAAAAGCTTAGCTATTTTAAAACGAATTTAGAAGTAAAAAAACAAAACATTTCAATAATTAACATAAATTTTAAAATGATACAAACTATGAGGCGTTTCCATGTAATAGTATTTGCCCCTGGGAGCTACATATATCGCTATCTCATTCACCATGGTGTAAATCCATCTTTTTTAGTGAAACAAAATGGAATTGAGTAGGGTACAGATACACTGTACACACACAAAGGCACACACCTACCAAAATTAAGAATCTGAAAATTCCAAAAGCCACACATTTTAATTATGAAAACAATTTACAATAAACAAAGTCAGAAAATATAAAAATTCTCATGTTAACATTGACTCTGCTTAGTATCAGCACACCTAAGCTTAAAATAACGATTTTCACCAGACACACTAGATATATACATCCAGTAAGACTACTTGGTGGGTAATTTCTAGTTCCTATAACTCAGTGACTCAAACTTGCAATTCTGAATTGCATTAAAATTAGCATTTAAGTCTGTCACAGTTACCTTGCTTACAGTAACTACAATTTAATTAGAGCTGCACACAGTTTAGGGGACAATGAACAATTTATTATTCTAATTAATTCATTGATTTAAAATCTAATTTGGATTTGCTTTCTTGAGTATTCTTTCGTGTAAAAAAAAAAATCTATTTCATGTTCAATTTTTCCAGTAATTTGAGAGCCAGAAAATCCAACTAAATAGGCATTAAACTTTTTTTTTTGGCCACAAAACAAACCAAATATTTTTTCCTCAAACTTTACAGCATTACAGACCAAACATGGAAATTTTCTTAATTTTTCATTAAACGACTGTAAGGGAAGGTGCGGTTGGCCTCCTTAACGACATTTCACCATCAGAAACAGATTCATGGCTGGGGGGCGGGGAAGGGGGAGAATGTTCATACAGTCCGTACCTCTCCCTCTCCCTCCACCCCACCCCCGCCATAAGGAAGGAGTTAGCTTATTCACCACCATTCCCAAAGGCAAAGTAATCAAAACCCCTGGAGGATAGGAGGTGGAGGGGCGCTAGGGGTGGCAAAGGAGGAGGCTGGAGAAGGTAATAAATGAAGTTGTTATAGTCTTGTGTAATTTACTTAGCGTAAGAAAAGTGAAACAGAAAAAAAAAAAAAAAAGTTTACAACCCCCAGTCCCAAGCATGACACCATCTTTCCCTTTAAACTGCATCCTTCTAAAGCTTCCCCCTACTCGCCACCCTAACAACGGATCTTCTAGTTTAAGGTAAAAAAGGAGATTCGAATTTCCCCTGTAGCGGCCCCTCCAGTTCAGAAGCTCTCAGCCCACAGAGCGGAGCTAGGGCATGTAGGGCTGCTGACACGGAGATCCCGGAGGTTCCTGCTTGCAGCCACTGGCGAGTCACACACGCCGAGTCCCCTCCTCCTTCCCCCGGCTTAGGGTTTTCCCGTTCATCAACTTAATCCTCTCCTCTCCGCAACTCACTGACAAAACCTTCAATACACTTGCTAACTCTTCCTCTTACAACAGCTTTTTCAAAGCAACACGTCAGAAAAAAAAAGTAAAGAAAAAACTTACCCAAAGTGCAATTTAAAAGGCATAGCCAAAGCTTCCTGGGTTTAACTTTTAATTTTAAAAACAACAAATGCAGAAACCAAAAACCTAGTAGGTTGAAAGTGGGCGTGAGAGGAAATGCAAAGGGGAGGTGCTTCTTTCCCTCCACAGCCTCAGCTCTCCCCTTTTCTGGCCCAAGCCTGGGACTTTGATGCTATCTGTCGCACCGCCTACATTGTATAACTTCAGCTCTGTGTCTCTAAATGCTGCACATATATTTATTAATTTATGTGCTTTCATACTGAGAGAAGCAGGTGGGTAATGGTAAAGAAATCCTTCAGAAGCATCAGAGAGAAGCATTAGCATTAACTTGTCTTTGCTAAATATAGAGAAATTTAAATCCCCCTTTTTATAGTATAGGATAATTAGATCAAGAGATTTTTTAAACACAGGAAAGACACTAAATCATAAATATGTTCACTCTCCATCCCTAAATGTGAACATCCTAACATATATTCATTCTCTAAAGTTTTCTTTGGTTTTTCACTTCTTATTGATGGAAGATTTCTATCATTTCACCACAGGACAATTTTAGTCTGAAAGAAGCAATTCTAAGAATATTTTTCTGACTACAATAAAACCACACTGTAAAATGTCTTAAATATTTACTATTGGTTCAGTTACATTGAAGGTCAAATCATCTGGGCCTCAACTTCTCTGTAAGATGAAGGGATTGGCCTGGATAGCCATAAGACTCCTTCTCACTCCAAATCTTTTCTAATTCTATCTCCTGAGGTAGCCTATAATAAGAGGTTCTTTTTGACTTGTGGCACCAATCTTATATGGAGTTTCTATTCTAATTTTTTTAATATATATATATTTGTCCTTACTAAATCTCAGGGTCAGCAAAACTTGGATGTATTTTTAGGCAGATTTTTTTTCTGTAAATACTGTCAACAGCAATGAACACGTGTTTTTCTTAAAGTGCCTACTCATGTAATAGAAGCTAAACACAATGGAAGATATAAAGACTATATACACAATCCCTGCCTAGGGAGCTTACAATTTAATGAGGAAAATATGATGAAAATGAATAGAAAAAAGATTGAACTATACAGAATGAGCATAGCAAACTATACACTACATAGTGTTATAAGGTTTCTTCAATAGTTGTAAGCATTTAAGTGCCCTAGGAAAACTTCAAGGAGAGAGTGCTTTGAAAGAGAGAAAGTTTTTGATTTAGCAAAAAAAAAAATATTCTGAACAAGAGAAATGGCATGGACTAAGTAAGTTGGAAGGTGGGAGTAAGTGAATTATGTGTGTAGGTTTTCTGGCAAGAGTAGAAAATCTAAGCCAGGTGTAATGGATTATAAAGCCAGTAAGGTATGGGGAAGGTAAAGGTTGAAAGGCTTTCATTTCTACCACCTACCTTCTCAAGAGGACAAAAAAAATAAGCTTGATTGGGAGGAATTACTGAGAGTTACAATGGGCTTCCTCTAGTCAGGGAAATGATCAGACTGATGCACAATGAAAATAATTCACTCCATTGTAGGTCTTCTTTCTTTCTGTAATACCTATCAGGGTATATGAGATTTGGAATGAAGAGGACTTGGGTTTAAGATATTTCAACTCTTTGGACCTCTGTTTCCTTATCTGTAAAATGAGAAGGGTTTAGACTAAGATCCCTTTTGACTCTAAATCTTATGAGTCTATGATTTTGTGCCATAAACACATATTTACTAAATAATGATGGGTATTTAAGAGAAAAAATGCTCAATGATAACCCACAAGGCAGCTCAATTATTCCTCATCAGCAATACCCAGAAGTAACTGGCTGCAAAAAACAACAAACACAACAAACAATTCCCCACCCCCGGGGGAAAAAAAAAACTATAAGGGAAGAATTCAAAACAGCCCACCCATCATATCATTCAAGAAGCAACAATATGGAAATAATCAAATGCAGCAATATAAGACTAATAATACTGTTTAAAAATAAGATGGCATCCTGATCTAAAGACCCTGGAAAAGGGTATGTCAGGTACTTGCAAAAGATATTAATTTGCTTTTCACATATAGTGATGGAGGCCTGAGATAATTCCAAATTTCATAGCTCTAAATGAGTCTGAATTAGCTTGTCTAATCCTGAATCTTCTTGGCATCCTTAATTTTATAATTATATCATTAAATCACAGGACTGAGAGAAACTTTATTCTAGTCCATCCATTTGTTTTCTGGCAGAATTCCAGCTCTCCAAACAAATATGTTTGCTTTTTTTATTCTAAACATCCAGAAAAAAAAAAAAAGATCTTTATATAGAGAGTAATCCAATTTCACAGCTAGTAAAGCATTGGATTTGTCATCAAAAGTCCAAAGTTCAAGTTTTGATTCTGCTACTTGACTAGCTGTGCAATTGGACTAGTCCTATATATAGTCAACAGGAATTTAATAATTACCAAACACCAAGTGGGTTTACAAAAAGGGCAAAAGACAGTCCCTGCCCTCAAACAGCTTACAATATAATGTGGGAGAAAATGAACTAACAAATATGATTTGGACAAACTATTTACAGGACTAATAGGAAATAAATTCAAAAGAGAAGGCACTAAAATTCAAAGAGATTTGAAAAAAGCTTCCTATGGAATATAGGATTTTAGTAGAATATTAGAAGACAGTTGATAAAGAACATTTCAGAGATGGGGAAAAGCTAAAGAAAATGCTCAGAGCCAAGAGATGGAAGGTCTTGTTAGTGAAATAGCCAGAAGACTGGGTAAAGGATTACAATGATTTCCAAGGTCCTTTCCTTTACAGCTCTAAATCCTATAATAATATCTTATTGGTTCATTTTTTCTTAAAAGGCAAATCTTGATAGCAATCTGACCATGAACAAAATAAGCAACTGCAATCTACCTCTTAATAGTGCCAAATTACTCCTTCATCCTGCTTTATTCAGATATCTACCACAGTTGAAACCAAGGACTCTCATACCCAGGCCTCCAAAAATGACAGTGGCTCTCTGTTACCTCTAAGATCAAAGTTAAACTCCTTTGTTACTCTCATACCCAGGGCTCCAAAAATGACAGTGGCTCTCTGTTACCTCTAAGATCAAAGTTAAACTCCTTTGTTTGGCATTTAAGGCTTTTAACAACATGGACCCTTTCTACCTCTCTAATATTAAGCTTTTATTTCTGTCAAAGAGCTCTGCCAATCAGCTACCCTGGTTTACTTGCAATTCCTCAAATTTAACATCTCAGCTATACAAATTTGCAAAGGCTGTCTTCCATTCTTTCAGTGTTCTTCCTCCTTACATCTTTTTCCTGGTTTTCTTCAAGACTCAAGTCTCACCTTCCGTAAAGGTTTTTCCATGTCCTTCCCTTTTAAATTACCTTTCATCGATTCTGTATAGATCTTATATGGACCTAGTTATTTATATGTTGTTTTCCCCTAAGACTATGACCTCTTGAGGGTAAGTATAGTATTGTTGCCTTTCTTTGTATCTCCAGTAGCAAGTTCTTTATACATGCTTGTTGACTGACTAGATCTGTTAAATTCTAGGATGAAAAATAAATTCCTTAGTTAGGCATTTATGACTTTTCACAACCTGAGATTTTCCTATCATTTCAATTATCTTACATTCTGATTCAGTCCTACCTGGCCTACCTGCTATTCTGCCACATGACCCTGATCTTGACTTCCTGTACCCTGCTCCCTGGGTCTGGAATATTCTCTCAACCACTGACTCTTGAAATCCCTGACTCCCTTTCAGGCTCAACTCAAATGACATCTTCTACATGAAGCCTTTCTAGCTCCATACCATATGCTAGTGTAGTGCCTCCTATTTAAAAAACTCAGTCATTTTCAATCATATCTGATGCTTCACAACTCTATTTGGGGTTTTCTTGGCAAAGATACTGGAGTGTTTGCCATTTCTTTTTTCCAGCTCATTTTACAGATGAGGAAAATGAGACAAATAGGCTAAATGACTTCCCCAAAGTCACACAGCTAGTAAATATCTAAATGCAAATTTCAGCTTATGAAGATGAGTCTTCCTGATTCTAAGCCTGGTGCTCTATGCACTACATCTCTTAAAAACTACCTTGTGTTAATGTTGAACATACATATTTTATATATATATATATATATATATATAAAACTACATAACTAAATAACTGTATACACACACACACACACACTCATGTTCATGTTGTCTATAGGTTCCTTGAGAGCAAGGTATGGTTCTGCTTTTTTTTTGTGTGTGTGTATGTGTCTTCATCTTTTAGCCTAGTACCAACATGTAAAAAACAATTAATGCTTATTGATTGATTCAATTAAGGGGAAAGTGAGGGTGTGGCACAAAAGACCAGTTATGCTGGGAAAGAGGTTAGTCTATCTCTCAAAGTCTGGTTTCTAATGACCCAACTACTAAGAATAGATAAAGAGCAAATGGCAGTAGATAGGAGGAAGGTGGTGAAGTGAGATGGGAAAGGACAAGTATCAAGAGAGGTACACCATGGATGGTAAGATCATTCATAGATTTAGAAGTAAGCTAATATAACTATCTTATTCCCTCCATTTTTATGGGTGGAAAAAACATCTACAAAATTACTCAAATAATTTGCCATTTATTTACTTCATAAATGCTTGAACTAAATTTGAACTATTGACTAAAACAAACCTTAAGTGGATCAGGACCACATACGGGATCTCATAACTGATTGTGAAAGTTGCAGAATTATGATTTATTATCAGTAAATTTTTTATATGTATACCTATTTTATATACCTTTATATTAAGGGTTGTGTAAAATTTTCTCTGACAAAAAGAAGTTGCAAGTGGAGAAATTTTAAGAAACCTTGGACTAAAAATCTAATATTCTTTCTATTGTTCTACATTATTTCCTATAACACCTGAGTGTGTTATTGTAATGTGGGAGAAACTGAGGCAAGATAAAGACTAGAGTGTTTTTAATATTTTATTTGAGTTTCTGAGCAGCAGATCTGAATCCATTTGTCCTCCAGGGCTAAATTGGACTTTTGTCTCAAAGAATTTAGCATCAAATGTGAGATTCCAATGATTTTTATATGGCTCCAGAGATCAAGGGAAACAAAAGTGGAATCCAAACACTGATGAGGGGAGTGCGGAAATTTCCAGGAAGGAACTATGTTCCCTCAAAAATTCTATTCTGATAGGTTGGGGATAGGACCATAAATTCTGACAAACTGGGAGTGAAGGGGGTAGTCAAATGAGAGGCAGAAAGTCCAGAGAGATAGATATAGCCAATTAGGTATCCGAGATAGGACATCTGGAGTTTTATGACTCTTTTGAAATGCCAGAGTGGCCAGATTTCCATAGCCCTAATTATCTAAGTCCTAATGAACAGGCAAGGTGGGTTGCAACCAGAGGGATTGAGGCAGAACAATTCAAGGAATTAAGGCAGAACAATTTAGAGAAACTGAGGCAGGACAATTTAGGAAAACTGAAATAGGACAAAATTTAGGGAAAGTGAGACACAACAGTATCCGGAGCTGTCAGGGACTGGATGAAGAAGTGTAGTACCTAGTGTGGACTGGACAAGCAATATAGATTATAAAGTGCCCCCCCATCTTCCACATCAGCACCCAGAGACAAAGCATTGAATACTTACTCCAGCTACACCATTGGCAGCCTCTAATTACTACCAATGGCCCTGGTACAAACTCCAATTAATATCCCTTTTCCAGATTACATCCTTCCTTTTTTCCAGTTATTCTTCCAAGAATTTTAAACCTCTTCCTAACCTCCATTTTTTTTCATATAAACATCTCTATTATATTAAGCCCCTTCTCCAAGTTACCAAATCCCCTTTCATCCACTTACATAGCTTCACCTCTCATCATTCTTCACCCTCCATCCCTGCCACTTCCCAGTTGCCTTTTGCTTCACTCTGGGTCATCCCAGGCCCAGGATTTTTTCTGTCCTCCAATATCAATCATCTTTCCTTTGTTAGGCCAAGATTCTTCCATGTTTGTGAATGTATATTTGAAAGAAAACATATATATATATATATATATATATATATATATATAGCCAGACAGAAGTTAATGAGGAAAGAAGATTTTATTTGCAGCAAATTGCTATGGACAAAAATTCTTGAATAATAATTACACATGGGCTCAAATTCCAGTTCTGCCACTTTCTGCATCTTAAAACTTAGGCAAAGATCCCTCTTGAGCTTAGATTCCTCATCTATAAAAATGATATGGCAGTATGGTAGAATGGAAAGAAGGCTTATGGAACACATGTTTTCAAATTCACAACCTATTTGGGCATTCCCCATTTTCCTATTAGGAATATATGAAGAATTGTTGTCAATGGTCTCTGGCTCTATGAGTTAGTGCCTAGATGATGTCTAAGGCCCCTTTCCAGCACTAAGACCTATGATCCTAAAATAGTGCCAAAAAGCATAGATACTTAATAAATGCTTATTGAGTTAACTAGTTGTAACTCTATTATGTTAACTTTGTGCTCTCTTGTATGAGGTCTAAAGAAACCAAAAAAGGATCTTTTCATTACATATACTTCTGCTGATTATTAAATATTTTAACAGGGTCAAAATCTACAACCTAAGAATCTTGAAGGACATTTCTCATGTTAGAGGCAAAAAGAAGTATCCATAAAAATATTAAGTAGAAAGATTTTATTTTAGGGTCCTCACTTCCTCTTGCAAAAGTCTTTTGCCACTTTAGTTGTGCCCTGTCATGTGATAGGACATAAGTAAAGTGTCAAAGGACTACTAAATGTATAGTTGGAACCTACTAAAATTTATTACCCAGAAGGACTTCATTAATATATCCATATTAGCCTGTATATGAAAAGTTATACTAAAATATTATCTCCCTGAACTATTTTAAAACAGACTAAAATAATGAATCTCTAATTGTAGAATTTGAGGAACCATAAAACAAAAGCGAGATATATTAGAGGCCAAGATTATCTTTCTTGTCACCTAAAATCAAGATGCAGAACATCAATAAAGCATTTTCAATATCATATTTCTGATCTTTAAAAGCAACTTCCTTCCTCTTGCCTCAGAATAAAATGCCACTTATATAAATCCATTTCCCATATCCATTTCTATAAGAATACCTCAAACACGCACTCAACTTATATGTCTACCCTATCCCTTACAATGTCAAAAACTTACCAGGTTCTGCCTTTGTAACTCTGCTGGCTTTGAAAACTGTTGAGATACTTGCTCGCTGTAACAAATTTTATAAATCCTCTTGATATACCATAGCTTCCTGGTTCTTAGAACTCTCTTTGCTTTATAGTGTCTCTGGATTTTCTGCTCAGTGAAGTTGCTGAATAAATTCATAGCTTTGATTTTATTTTGGAAGATCTTGAAAATTAAGAGACAACTTGATACAGCTGCTGCCCATTATACTATGTGTACGTTTATGTGTGTATGTGTATACACATATATATGAATATAGTATATGCATGCATGCATGTCTGTAGTATATTGTGTATTATTGAAATAATGAAACCTAAGAACTAAGAAGTGACAACTATAAAAGTCATGAGAGAAGAAAGACTAAGGGGGAAAAAACTGATGAATTAGTGACTACTGCCTGGAAAAAGTTGGGGAGAAAAACAGAATAAAATTG
The DNA here is from genome assembly GCF_048593235.1 of Sminthopsis crassicaudata. NCBI lineage: Eukaryota > Metazoa > Chordata > Mammalia > Dasyuromorphia > Dasyuridae > Sminthopsis > Sminthopsis crassicaudata. The sequence goes on along the minus strand of NC_133617.1, from coordinate 174,123,468 downwards.
TAACAGAAATGGGTGGGGGAGAAAACATTAATAGGTAAGTTAGAATAGATCAGCAAGGGTGAGAAAGGAAAACCACTATAGAGAAAATCAATAATAAAGATTGTCATTGCACAGAAGATTTAATGTCAGCAAGAAGACATTGAACTTGACATACTAGAAATCTTAGAGCAAAAGTAAAAGGTATGAGGCTTCTAAGCTACGATATATTATGATATATTCAGATGGTTTTCTATCTTAAAAGGATATAACTATCATTTGTAAGATTTTTTACTATTTCTATATGCAAGTTCTATCGAGTTGTGAATGTAAGTTTTATTTGTTTTGTTTTTAAATTACTGATAGAAATAGGAAAGCCTAATCATAATATGTAGTATTTAGAGATGGGAATAACAGGACACACATTTGTCTTCTGTTAGCTACTCACACAACTGTCATTCCCAACTGTTATGGAACTTCTGGTTGCAAAATTCCATCCTTAGTAACAAGAGAATCAAAACAGTCCCTCCCTCCTAAGGTCTGATCACAAAACTGTTTCGTAACTATGTTCCCTCAAAAAGTTCCATAGTCTGTTTCTCTATACAAATTAAAATATTTCCTGAAGGTTAAAAGCAAACAAAAGAAGATGAAAACTTCTAATAGGCAAATGTTTTAGTCTCTTCATTATAAAATCATGTTATTTTTTACTTGTCTAAATTCCTTACTGAAGTTTTGACTTTTTCCATTTTCTTTTAAAACATTTTGTGAAGTTTCTAATCAGACTTTTTAGATAACTGCAAACTTAGTTCCTGATGATTCTCTTATTTAAGGGCATCTTTTAAATGATGGATTTTTTCTATTTAAATTTCTACTTGAAATATGGTTTTTGTGTACCTTTATTTTTAGAATTTGCTTTTCATTTCTCCTAAAATTCTTATCCCAAAGACAATTCTTATGAAAAGCAGTCCATAATTAAATTATTTCATGACAGTTGTTAGTGATTATATATTATCCTAACAAGCAAGTTATCATTTTATTTTAAAATTTTAAGGAGAAAATACAATTTTCACTTTGTGTTTTGGGGACTTGTCTACACTAAAGCTTGTGCAGCAAGCATTATACTGAGCAACTAGGGTTGGGGTAGAAGGCTTGAATCTCAATGGAGCTCTGCCATGATATCCTTAGATTTCCCTTGTAAGAAACTTGGCATGTGAGAATTAATCTCTTCCGACTGACAGAAAAAGCTAGTTCTCCTTATTCTAGCCTTATCTTTTCACTATTAAAGAATTCCCTTATAAGATTTAATTACAATTTTCCTGTGACTATTAATTGTAGACAGACTGAGACACTCAGGTAACATTAAAAAGTGCATGTGGACCAGTGAAAATCCCTTTAACTTATATATTTGTGGAATCTGTATGTCAAACTATTATTAGAGGAGGGTTATAGGAAATAAGAATATAATTTAAATTTTCTATAATATAAAAATTTACAATCTCTCAAATTGTAGTTTTAGTGTTCTTAATTAAGGATGGGAAGATAAGCAATTGTATAGAGCAAAAAGCCAAGCATTCAGTTTCCTTATCTACTAATGCATCTCAAAGGAATATTTTAAGAAATGACAAATTAATATTTATTAAGCAGTCTGCAAAAACAATTGCTATAAAAGAACTAAATACTAATTCCTTTCCCCTTCCTTCCTTCCATTATCTGTAACCAGTCTCTTTTATTCTGGTCTCATATGTTTCTTTACTGGTACCCTCATTTCTTTCTTCACTTATACGATAATTAGATTCCATTTTAAATGAGCATTTCCTTCATCTTGAAAACTCTTGGCTTGTACCTACTTGCTTTTCTTCTGCCCTACTTTCCTTTCCTCCTTTGCCTTTAAACTTCTTGTTAATGGCATATTCTTACTCCCAGCACTATTCCCCCCCTCTACTTTCTCTAAAGCTGTACAATTTGGATATTTGCCCCTTAAATTCCATTAAACTTGCTGCTACTATTAATATTTACAAGAGCTTTGAATTCTTTAGATGAAAAGCACCAAATATTTTCCCCTAGTCTGTTCTATCTGTGCCATCTTACTCATTTAATATTGGTATTGTTTCTTTTCTGGCAAATTAAATTTATCTTCATCTTCATTTTCAAAGATAATAGTAATTCAACAGATATTTATATTTCCAAATCTCTTCTCTCTTTCAAAATGTCTTTTCTAGTGACTATTTGTCTTTCCTTTACACTTGATATATTTGGGTTTGATATGGATTAGTGAGTCACTTTTCTTTGTATTTCAAAAGTCTGAAAATTAAAATAAATTTCATAATATATTATCCTACATTATGTGAAAAATGCTATTTGGGGTCAGATCAAGGATGTATTCTCTTCTCCCAAGTATTCTCTTTCTGACAGTAACAATAAGGGATATGTTGTAGAAGAGTATGACAATCTTCTGCTACATCAATTTCAAAAAGTATTATAGCACAAACATTCTTATATTCCCTTGATCTGGCACACTACCACCAAATTAATCTTCCTTAAATACCACTTTGGTAATGTCACTCCTAATACAAACATCAACAGTAACTTTCTAGTGCCTATAGGAGAGTCTTAACTCCTTACCCTGATGTTTAAGACCCTTTTACAATTCATTCTCAACCTACCTTTTTTAGACTTATCTCCCTCTGACCACAAACACAAACCTCTCAGCCAACTAAACTGGTATACTTTTCAAACATCATCTAACACATTCATATCTTAATGCTTTTAGTACCATCATAATCTTCATCTTGAATTTCTTCTTCACTCTTCTTTCACTTATTGAAGTTCTATCCATCTTTCAGGAGCCAGGTAAAATTTCATCTCTATGAAGCCTTTCTTCTCTGATCATCCAAGCTTTAAGTAAAAATCTCTGTTTCCTCTGAATTCTAACATTCATTGTCCATATCACTAATTAGGTCTGGGCAGTGATAACTTTTATATGTGTATATATAAATGTTACATATCAGTATATACATAAATTATATACTTATACATGCCTATGTGTGTGTATATCTATATACACACATACATATATACAAACACATATACACATAACATTAGTTCCCATTACCTGAATTCCAGGTATGTTATATATCACCCTTCTCAAAGAATTCTCTGGTACTATTAGAAGAGGTTTGGTGGTATATGGGCTCCAGTTACCCCTTGGTATTCCCTTAAGTATAGGGGTTGGATCTCCTGTGCCCCATTCCCATTTAATTAATAACAATAATAACTTTTACACAAGAATTTTACTTCAAAGATATAATTAGGAATATACAAATAAACTCTACAACATGTGGTAGGCTTAGTCTCTGCCTTATACTACTTCAGGCTCTATGGAGTGGAAGAGGATTGGGTTGTAATTTTCCTCAGTTCCTAGGCAGCATATTCCTAGTTCCAAGTCCAAAACCTCTTCAACTAAAGTTTCAGGCACTTTGCCTTCTCAGGGCTTCTCTATTACAAAGGCTAACTGAAATATCTGACCTAGAATCCTGGTTCCAAAGTCACCATGTTTTGATTTCTGGTTGGTGGGCATCACCCCCTGCAGTTGAAACTGAGGACAAAAGAAACAGAACATACACACACACACACACACACACACACACACACACACACACACACACACACACACAATCTGTTTTTTTCTGGGAGCTACAGGATAAAAAGGAAAAGGAATAAGGAAGATAAGACTGGAACATGTTTGAAAGCAACTTACTGATTTGTTTTTAAGGAGACTAAAAAAATCTGTATTTTTTTACAAAAGAAAAGATTAAACTAAAAAGTTCTTTAAGCAGGAAATATCTGACTTGTCAAATGGAAAGAAATGGCTGTGAAAGGCCAATCTGAGTTAGACTATAAACTCATTTATAAATCTTATGATTAGCATGAAGAATAATTATGTAGAATATCTCAGTAAAGACTAAAACCATTTTAAAGAAAGTATAGAAAGATATACAAATAAGAAAAGATATTTCAAGGATATTTAATCACAAAAATCTAAGGAACACACAGAACAAAACTGAAAAAGATTTCTCAAAATCATTGAAATTCTCTATCTAGGACAGTGGAACTACAATGCTTAGACCCTAGTATCACAGTTTCAAATGTGCTTATAGTGAAGAAAGAAATGATGCTAAAAAGAACAAAGATAGGAAAGCATCTAATATGTGTGTGTAGTAGTAATAGTAGTAGTAGTAGTAGTAGTAGTAGTAGTAGTAGTAGTAGTATTTCTAGTACACAACATATACAGCTAAATACAGTATACATAGGGGAGATCAATGCTAGAGGTAATAAAATTATGAGGAAATTGGACTACTGATATATATAAGATAAGATAATAAAGATGCCAAGAGAACATTAATAACTACTAACCTATATACTTATTCTCCCATCTATTCAAAATCTTTAAAATATAGGGAGATAGGGAGATAAATAGATAAGTAAGTAGATAGGTAGATAGATAGATGTGAAAGGTATATAGATATACATGGTTTATTGTCCTTCTTACTCAAAAAGGACCAAAATGACATCATTATTTTAGAGTTGAGTTACAGTGTGTCCGACTATGGCTGATCAGACCAAAACGAGCTTAGAATGTTCTGCCACAGGTTAGACCCAAATAGTCTCTATGAACATTTGGGGTAGCTTCTCTAGTTTTGTGTACCTCATGTTTTTTCTGGGCTAATTCAGTTCTGCTTTGTTCATAGAGCACAGCACTTTCTCTAATGAGGGCACACCATGCTGGGCAGTTCTGTGCCAGTGTCTTCCACGTCATACAATCGATTCTAAAGTTCTTGAGAGAACTTGAGAGTGTCCTTCTATCACTTTTTCTGACTACTTTGTGAGTACTGGGAGTTCTCCATAAAATATTATTTTTGGCAAGCTTACATTTGGCATTTGAACAGTGTGGCCAGCACCACAGAGGTGCTCTCTAGAGCAGTTGGAATGCAGTTTAGTTTGGGAAAGGACCTCAGTGTCTGGTACCTTATCCTGCCAGGTGATCTTCAGAATCTTCCTAAGACAATTCAAATGGAAGTGATTCAATTTCCTGGCATGGTGCTGATACACTATTCAGGTTTCACAAGCACACAACAATGAGGTCAGCACAATGTCTCCATAGACCTTCAGCTTGATAACCAGTCTAATAATCTCTCCTCTTCCCACTTTCCTATCCCAAAGACTGAGGTAGCACTGATAATGCATGTGTCAATATCATTATCAATGTGAACATTCCTGAAAAATACACTACCAAGGTAAAAGAACTTATCGACAGCATTCAAAACTTTGCCATTTACTGTAACTGATGATTTTACATATGAATGGTGTGGTGCTGGCTGATGGAAGACCTGTGTTTTCTTGGTGTTAATCATTAGGCCAAAATTACCACAAGCAGCAGAGAACATGTGTGTGTGTGTGTAAAATCAATTGAAAATGTCCTTAATGAGTAGGGAATCCTTATTTAGTAGCAATCCTTAATTAGTGGGGAATAAGCAGACTTTCACATATGATATTTAATATTTTCCATTTCACAATTAACTAAAAGATTTAGAGAATTTAAGATTGCACTGATTTGATGTAATAAAATGCTGCCTTATATACTCTACAACTTAAGTGTCTCCCATCTATATGACAAAACTGTTCAATATTCCTTAAAAGATAAAACAGCAGAAATTACATTGTTCATTGAATTTATGATCATGAATTTTAGAAGAAACGTAAAACAAGATGTTTGTCACAATGAGGGAGGACATGTAGCACAAAATCCACATTTAAGTGGGAGTTCCTGTGGATGATGAAGTCCTCTAGATGTTGTTTGTAGATAACATTGTGTTTCTTGCATTAAGCCCAAGAATATAGCAGAGACTCCTGGAAGAGATCTGTAGTTTTTAAAGGAGTTTTTCTTTTATCTTTTCTATACAAAAAGACCAGATGGATAAAGAATGTCTCTTGTCTGAATTATGAATTTGTATGGGCACCTTATATAGCTTGCCCTTCAATATGTATACATTCAATACAGATGGATGGTGATTTGGGCCAGTAGTAAGGAGAAGGAAGACTGAGATGGATTACCTTTAGATAAATGCTAAATTACTTCACTCATAAAAAACAAAGTTCCATTTTTAATATCAAAATTTTATTGGTATTTCTTTATGATATCCAGACAGAAAATAAAATATTATTTGTATAATTAAAAATGAATATCTAGTGGAGAGTAATGGAAGACACTTATAACCAGGTTGCAACATATAACCAATTATATACATGAAAGAAGAAAAGTCAAAAGATGTTATCAAGGAATTGTATGATCAGAATAGCATAGCCAGAAAGCTACACTATACACTTGTAACGCATTTCTGGTGAAAGCAATGAAAGTCTCCACAACATTGGTAGACTTCTTAGAATTGTCTCAAAGGATGTATCAGTATAGATGAGTTGAAATCTGTATCATTGGAGGTTACTTCCAAATTAATATCACAGGTCCATTTGAGTATATTTTTCTTATTTTTATTCTTTCTTCAAGTTTTGCATTAATTCTGATCTTTGCCCTAACAAGTCTGTGTTCTGATTGCATAGAGAGCTAATGCCAGCATGACTCCCACTTCAATGATGAGTCATTTCCTGTCTGTTCAAAAATAATCAATTTCTTTTTTTCAATACTATTTGTTCTTTGTCATGTTCAGCACCTCCTGTTTCTTTTATGGAAGAAAAATTTCAAATATATAGTTGTAAGACTTTTGCATAATCTGTAAGCCTTTTTTTCTTTCTCATTTTTATTCTTGAACCATTTTTTTCTTTTCCTTTTTATTAATTTTATAATTATAATTTTTTTTGACAGTACATATGTATAGGTAATTTTTTTTTTACAACATTATCCCTTGTACTCCTTTCTGTTCCAAATTTTTCCCCTCCTTCCCACCCCCTCCCCTAGATGGCAGGCATTCCCATACATATTAAATATCTTATAGTATATGCTTGGTACAATATATATGTGCAGAACCGAATTTTGTTGTTGTTGTTGTTGCAAAGGAAGAATTGTATTCAGAAGGTAAAAATAATCTGGGAAGAAAAACAAACAAAAAAAAAGCTCACAGTTTACACTCATTTCCCAGTGTTCCTTTTCTGGGTGTAGCTGATTCTGTCCATCATTGGTCAATTGGAATTGGATTAGCTCTTCTCTATGTTGAAGATATCCACTTCCCTCAGAATACATCCTCGTACAGTATCATTGTTGAAGTGTATAATGATCCCCTAGTTCTGCTTGTTTCAATCAGCATCAGTTGATGTAAATCTCTCCAGTCTTCTCTGAAATCATCCTGCTGGTCATTTCTTACAGAACAATAATATTTCATAACATTCATATACTGTAATTTACCCAACCATTCTCCAATTGATGGACATCCATTCATCTTCCAGTTTCTAGCCACTACAAAAAGGACTGCCACAAACATTTTGGCACATACAGGTCCCTTTCCCTTCTTTAGTATTTCCTTGGGATATAAGCCTAGTAGTAGCACTGCTGGGTCAAAGGGTATGCACATTTTGATAACTTTTTGGGCATAATTCCAATTGCTCTCCAGAATGGTTGGATTCTTTCACAACTCCACCAACAATGCATCAGTGTCCCAGTTTTCCCACAGCCCCGCCAACATTCATCATTATTTGTTCCTGTCATCTTAGGCAATCTGACAGGTGTGTAGTGGTATCTCAGAGTTGTCTTAATTTGCATTTCTCTGATCAAGTGATTTGGAACACTTTAATATGAGTGGGGATAGTTTTAATTTCATCATCTGAAAATTGTCTGTTCATATCCTTTGACCATTTTTCAATTGGAGAATGGCTTGATTTCTTATAAATTAAAGTCAATTCTCTGTATATTTTGGAGATGAGGCTTTTATCAGAACCTTTAACTGTAAAAATGTTTTCCCAATTTTTTACTTCCCTTCTAATTTTGTTTGCATTAGTTTTGTTTGTGCAAAAACTTTTTAATTTGATGTAATCAAAATTTTCTATTTTGTGATCAATAATGATCTCTAGTTCTCCTTTGGACACAAATTCCTTCCTCCTCCACAAGTCTGAGAGGTAAACTATCCTATGTTCCTCTAATTTATTTATGATTTCGTTCTTTATACCTAAATCTTGGACCCATTTTGATCTTATCTTAGTATGTGGTGTTAAATGTGGGTCCATGCCTAGTTTCTGCCATGAACCATATTTTTCAACATCTTTTTTACCATCCTCCCTCCCAATGCTTCCTTAGGCATTGGAATCACTGAATATAAAAATATATTTTAATTTAATTTGGATGGTCTTAATGATTTCTTCCTATGATTACTCTTATCTTTTCATCCTTTTCAACAGATGCTATAATTATTTTTATGATGACTTTGTAAACTAAGCCTTTAGTATGAATGCTACAATATGAAATGAAAAAATGTCCCATGAAAAGATATTTCTTGTTGCCTTTAATTCAGGCAAAAACTAATTGTACCAAGTCCTTTGCTTCTTTGGGAAAGCCTGTGAGCTATTTAGCTATGATTTCCTTTTATTTTCTTTCGTATTTGTTAAAAAGGATGGGTTTTTCTAATAGGAACAGAAGTTAGGACTTAGTGGGTTTAATATCATTTATTTTAAAAGAAACAATAGTCAAACTTCATTTTTAATTTGAAGGGGGAAAAAGTCTGTTCCAGGATGGTAGCAATTTCCAGAGCTTGTATTCTTCTGGTATAATCGCTAAGATTCTGTTTGAGTCACCACTATGTCACAATACAACATTAGATGAAGACTTTATCAAAACAAGTCTTACAGTGCAATGTAAGTGTTAAGCATTATTATTTTCTCTCCCAATTAGATACTAAAGGTGCTTGAAAGCAAAGATTATGGCTTTTTCTCTTTTTTGTCTTTGTAACCAATATTGCTGAATACAAAGCTAAGCATTTTACAAATATTATCTCATTTCATTTTATAGTTATAGTGCAATTATATTTATTATATATTATCATATATGTTATATATAGTACAAATATTTTATGTAAATTGTCTAAAATATAGACATGCAGACACCTATATAAACACATGTGAATTTTAAATGTATATATGTATATATACACATACACAATTAATATGAATCTATATGTGTACTCATATACTCTGAATTTACTTTCTTAATTCCCACTCTCACTGGCAGATTGGATTCCTGGAACAATGTTATATCTCCCATTATGGTATCCCTGAGGGATTAGGGTATATTTCTAATCTCTGGCTAATGCCACAATATCATTATGATCAATTGATAATCTCCTTGACATAACTGATATACAATATTATCAATATTTATAAACAATATTAATTACCTTTTATAGAGGTATATTTAATGAGAAATTAGAGCAACAAACTGCTCTCCCTAAAACCAGGGTAGATCAGGATCCCTGGAAGAATAGATTAAAAATGGTTGCTATATAGCATTCCCACTTAATTGTGAAGCATTCTCCTCTGCCATCTTGATTGATCCTTGGGAGGAGTAAATTCAAATTCAAATTTTAAATGGCAGCTATAAAGCATTTCTTATACTCAGTTCATTTCTGGATACAGAACAACTGACACAAGAATCACTCCTGTACTTATAGAATATTATATATGAATGAAAAGGACAAGCTATTGCTAGGCTGGATCAAGCAGATTGTTCTTTAGGGCTCTCCCAGTTCTATCTACTCATCTACAAACTGCAATGATGCACATTGTGCTAGGCACTCTTGTCACTAGACCTCACATACTATTTTTTCTGAGTTTACAAGTAGTTTCTAAGTTTACAAGGTAGCTCTGACATTCATTAGGATCAGGGAAGAATAAACAGAAAAAGAAGAAACAGAAACTCCATGCATACAAAGCCAAAATTTCTGCATTTTCACTCAAAAGCTTCATGAGTAAGGTTCATAGAATTCTTGCACTAGACTCTTTTGTATGCATCCTCAGTTTAGGATCAATAATCAATGAAAATGTTGTTTAATGCCATTGAAGTAAGGCAATAGGAAATAGTCCCAGAATACCTGTGCATACTCTGAAGCTGGGAGCAGGTCTCTTTGTATGTATCATCATAAATTTGTAATCACAGGCTCCCTAAGCCTCACATTATTCATGCTTCTAAGAATTCTGTCCTCATTGGCTGGGATTCTTATTTCATTTAAATGATAAAAGTTTCTCATTTTGAATAGCAGGCAAAATTATCTCTTCTTACTTTTTCTTTTTCTTTTCTTGCTTTTTCTTCTGTATTTTTCTTTTTTCCTTTATTTAATTGATGGCTGACAGTAAACTTTATGGTACTCAGAAAAAATACTATTTTGAAATTTTAAAAATTATAACTTTTTAGCCTTGTCTTCTGATTTTCTAGATAAAAGAGTTAACTAATAAATAAGCAGAATACAAATCCAAAACCTGAAATGAGCATTAAGTTATTTTTACTTGCTTCAGACTATGACTTAATATGTCATCCAGACACAATAATGTCATCCACACACATCAGCATCTTGAAGACCACCATATATAGGGAAGTCTTCCATAGACTGTTCTTTATAACAGAACCATATACATCTTCCTTTCTTATGTCCAACTTATTATTTATAATCAGAAGATCATTGGTCACAATTTCTTCTGGGACCATATCTTATCAAGGAATATTTATGATCTTAGCATAATCATGGGAGATACTTTGTGGGAGGAGAGCCTTAAAGGCAGTATATTATTCTACTGAGATGTTTTTATCCTCCCTTTGGTCATCAACAAAAAATAAATGATCGAATCATTTTCTGCAATTCTTTATCAATTTTATCAATGTGAAAATATCTATTCTCTATACAGTCTACCTACTTTCTTATGTGTTTTAATAGATACTCTAAATATAAATATCCTTGTTCACGTTATAGAATAATATATGATGTTATTTATATAGATAGAAATGAGAAGATAAACATATGAATGAGTAAATATGAAAATTTCTTCATAATTTTATATTAATACTATCTGTGGCTTTTTACCCTACTTTGGAATTTTTTTTCCTTTGAGATATTTTGAAAACTGACACATTAGTGCTCTTCTGTATGTTAAGATAGGTTCTTATGTATCTGAGCAAGTGAGTCCACTTAGTGAGTGTGTTTCCAGTGCAAGTTTTCTTTGAATGTTTTTGTTCAGGTCCAGCTGCTTTTTCCAACTCATTTTTTGAATGCTATTCTTTTTCCTCATTTAGTGCTTCTGCTGTGTTGGCTTTGGAGTCAAAAGATCCAGATTCAAATCTTAGTTCTGCTACTTACTATTTAAAAATGAGGAGTCTTAACTTTCATCTCTCCTCTAGCTCTAAAGCTATGGTCTTAAGGACAAGCTATTGCTAGGCTGGATCAAGCAGATTATTCTTTAGGGCTCTCCCAGTTCTATCTACTCATCTACAAACTGCAATGATGCACACTGTGCTAGGCACTCTTGTCACTAGACCTCACATACCATTTTTCTGATTTGTAAGTACTAAGGTGGTAAGAGCAAAATTGTGATATTTCTTTTGCAATTGTAAAATAATACACCCAAGAAAATTTGGCAGATCTGTTCTATTTCACTTTTATATGTGGTCACCTTCCAGTTTCATCTTTAAATGTTCCTGGAAGCCTCAGCAAAGCTTTCTGTAGACCCCCCCTTCACTGCTTTTCATTGCTTAATATAAATATTTTTTAAATTGGATAAAAATCACAAGGGATGAGAAGGTATAGATCAGGTCACAATATGTTGCAGTGGAAGGAATATCATCACTGATGATGCCATGAATCTTTTGAAATAGTGCAATAAGAATATAATGATTAAGCTCAATCACAAAGTAGCAAAGAGTTCTGTGCCTTATTGTTTATTTCAAAGAAAAAACTGGCAAACAATTGTTAAAGATAAAAGATCTAATTATAGTTCATTTCAAAACACTTCAATACTTCATTGTATGAGGGATCTTATTAAGGAAAGTAGCTTTCTCCTTGGTGCAAGTGGTGATCCATCTATGCTTCCTTATATTGTAAGATTATTTATGTCTTTCCCCAAAACTTCCATAGATTCCCTTGGAAGCCTTACCTTAAGTCTCTTTGCATTTTATACATAGCAGTGTAGATTTTAGGTTACCTTAGTTACTTAGGTTATCTTTGCTTTGGGGTGTGTGTGTGTGTGTGTGTGTTGTTGTTGTTGTTGTTGTTGTTGTTGTTGTTGTTGTTGTTGTTGTTGTTGTTGTTGTTCTACCACCTTTTCTGGATAGATACTCCTTTGATGATTTCTTTTTTGACTCTTTTCACATACAAGTAATTGTTGGTTTTAAAATGCAGCTTATTTAACAGACCACACCTTTTGAATCACCTGAACTTTTTATTCTTTTCAGATTATTAATTAATTAATCATGGGCAAGTCACATCAGCATAATAAAAATTATAAAAGTATTTAAATTAATTTACTTATTCAGTACTATACCAAACTCTCAAAAGAATATTAAGCAAAAGATAATATTAATATAGAGGAATCAAACATTAATAATTTTAAACATAATTTAAAAATGGAAAACCTCTTTTAGTATTCTTGTCTAACAGTGGTATTGTTAGGTCAAAGTATATGCATGAATTTATAGCCCTTTGACATAGATCATATCTTTTGATCTTTAATCAATTGAGGCATGGCTCTTTTTAATATATAAATTTGATTCAATTCCCTCTATGTTTGAGAAATAAGGTCTTATCAGAGAAAGTTGCTTCAAAATTCATTTTACAATTACTATTGCTAATTGTATTTCCCTCATTTATTCTATCCTTTCTCTTTCCTTTCACCCTGCCCATCCTCAAAAGTGTTTTGCCACTGAACACTACTCCCCCCAATAAGCCCTTTCTTTTACCATTCTCTTCTCCTTCACATATCCCATTTCCCTCCTGTTTTCCTGCCAAATGAGATAGATTTCTATATCCATATTGGGTGTGTATGTTATTTCCTCTTTGAGACAATTCTGATAAGAGTAAGGTTCACTCATTCATCCTGCCCTCCTCCCTTCCTCTTTACTGTAAAAGCTTTTTCTTCCAACTTTTTTTTTATGGCAGATAATGTTCACCATTCCATTTCTCCCTTTCCCTTTCTCCCAGTATAATCCTCTCCTCTCCTCTTAATTTCATCATTTTTTTAAAAATAGCATCCCTTCATATTCAACACATATCTGTGTTCCTCTTTCTATAATAATGAGAAACTGCTTTCAAATTTCAAACTGCCATAGTAATGAGAAAGTTCTATTAAGTGACAAGTATCATCCTCTCTTGTAGGAACCTAATTAAATCCCTTATGATATCATTTTCTTGATTACCTCCTTATGCTTCTCCTGAATTCTGTATTTCAAAATCAAATTTTCCATTCAGTTCTGGCCTTTTCATCACAAATGTTTGAAAATCATCTATTTTATTGAAAATCCACCATTTCTTCTGAAAAGTCTTAGTTTTTTGGATAGGTAATTCTTGGTTGCAATCCTAGCTCCATTTCTTTCTGGAATATCATATCCCAAGCTTTTCGGTCCTTTAATGTAGAAGCTGTTAAATCTTGTGTTATCCTGACTATGACTCCACTATACTTGAATTACTTTTTTCTGGATGCTTGCAATATTTTTATCTTGGCTTGGGAATTCTAGAATTTAGCTATAACATTCCTGGGAATTTTCATTTTTTGGATTTCCTTCAGGAGGTGATAAGTAAATTCTTTCAATTTCTATTTTATCCTTTAGTTCTAGAATATCAGGATAGTTTTCCTTGATAATTTCTTGAAAGATGATGTCCAGATTCTCTTTTTGATCATGACTTTCAGTTAGACCAATAATTTTTAAATTATTTTCCTTGATCTATTTTCCAGGTCAGTTGTTTTACCAATGAGATGTTTCACATTTTTTTTTCTATTTTTTCAATTTTTTTGGTTTTGCTTTATTGTATCTTGATTTCTCATAGTCATTAACTTCAAATTGCTTGATTCTAATTTTTTATAAAGTTTTTTTTAAATTTTTAAAACACATGCATAGATAGTTTTCAACATTCATTGTTATTGTACTCCAAATTTTTTTCTCCCTCCCTCTTCCCTAAACCACAAGTAATACATGTTAAACATGTGCAATTCTTGGGGCAGCTAGATGGCACAGTAGATAGAGCACCAGCCTTGAAGTCAGGAGGACCTGAGTTCAAATTCGGCTTCAGACACTTAATACTTCCTAGCTGTGACCCTGGGCAAGTAACTTAACCCCAATTGCCTCAGCCAAAAAAAAAAAAAAAAAAAAAGAGGTGCAATTCTTCTCCATATATTTCCACCATTATTGTGATCCATAAAAAAATTAGATCAAAAAGGTCAATTCTAATTTTTAAGGAATTATTTTCTGCGATGAGCTTTTGTACCTCCTTTCCCAATTGGCCAATTTTGCTTCTTAAGGCATTCTTCTCCTCATTGGCTTTTTGTGTTTCCTTTTGTACCACTCTCAATTCTTTCCCTAGTTTTTCTTCTCTCTCTTTCTTGAGTTTCAAAATCCCTTTTGATCTATTCTATGGCTTGAGCTAGAGTAAGGACTTAAATTTAGAACAGCAAGTGATAGTAATAGGAATTGAGTGAACTACACTGACTCTATCATGTGACTCAATTCTGGAGATAGTTCAGTTCTGGAGCTAGTTCAATTTCCTTTTTTGTACAATTATAGTTCTGGCCCAATTTCTACCTTGCAAGAAAACTTTATTCAGTTGTAAGAATTGTCTGAACCTATCCTTATGTGGCTTGGAAGTTGGCCTATCTCTATCTTCTGCTCAAGATCCTTAACTAAGACCTTAGGTTAGGCTGATCAGAAACTCAGTTAGATTTGAAAATTGAGGTAAGAAGTATTCTCACAATTTTACACCTCAAGTGTATGTGTGTGTATGTGTAAATTTAAAAGAAGCTTAATCACACATCCCAGTTCTTGTACTTGTCCCTTCCTGAAATATCATTTATGAGGGGTTTGAAACAACTAGAAAGAAAGCTATTCTAGTCAGGAAGGACTCAGAGATAGAAGATCTCTAAGATTTCATTCCCTATATCCCATGACATTTAAAATGAGATATGTTTAATTTTTTCCTGACATTTTTATCTACTTCTTTTACCTTATAGTCAGATAACTATTGTATGAAGGTCTAATTATCTCTTTTTTTGCTTGTTCTTTTCTAATCTCTGGTTGAATGAGCAATACCCCTAAATAGATATTTCTAGGCTTACAAACAACCTTGTGAGTTTGAGAGGCACAGATTTTCTTGTTCCTTTTAGTTAGAAATCCAGAAAGCCTAGGGAGGAGGGTTTGGGAGCTATTCTATTGCTCTTGGAAAAGTCAACCACTAACAAAAGGATAAGCCTGATTGCTGGCGTGGCTTACCAGAAGAAACCTGCTTTGAGAGAGACTATGCAAAGCAAATATGAAATGTAAAAATACTTAATCTGTACTCCTGAAAATTTCTTTATTTTCAGATGAGGTTTTAAATAATAGCCTCCTAAAACATAATTTTTGGGAAAATAGAAACCATCATCATTTTGCAACATCTTGATGGAATAATCCACTAACTACCTGCTGGCCAAATAGTAGAAAGTACTCCAATCCCTATTGAAAAATAAATAAAATATAAAAAGTTATGTAAGGATGTAGTAAAGCAGATGGTTTAATCCACTGTTGAAACAACTATTTGCTTCCTTGGATGAGTTTCTGCAGTTTAATCTAAAAAGACTTCCATCATACTTTTAAAAGCATTTGATCATTTGTCTTTGCCTCCTGCCCTGAAAGAGGGAAGGTTTTCTTATAATAAATCTTGCAAGTTGCATTCCAAAGGTTAGTCTTTAAAGCAGATTTTAATCTGGTTTAATCTCAAACTGCAGTTCTTGCACCTGTCTCTTCCTGAGGTATTCTTGAGGTTACAGGATGCAATCAAACTCTCCCAGTACCAGCCCATCAAAATGATGAGCTTTAAGTACCAAAATGATGAGGCATGGAGTGATACTGCAAAAGTATTATTGAGGTTATGGGCCCAGGTCAAGAGTCATCTCAAAAAAATTTTTAGGCATAGTCCTCCAAATCAAGAGGCAAAGATTTTATTACACTTCTAAGAGTGAGCTAAATTCCAAGAGAAGTTAGCAAGGAAAGGGTTTTTTGTAGTCAATAAGGAGCAAGACAAGTACCCTAGTGGAATTCACAATTAATCAGAATGAAGATGCCATTAAAGCATGGCAAGTGGAAGATTGTGGGGCTAACCCTACAAGAAATTTAGGGTCCTAATTTAGCAAGTAGAGTAACACCAAAGGAATTGGCTATAACAAGGAGAAAGATGCTATGAAGCAAGAGAATATACAGGTGATTTAGCTCTAAAAAAAAAAAAAAAAAAAAAAAAAAAAAGGAGTTAGCCTAGCAAGAAGAAAGAACCAAAAGGCAGAAATATACTATGTTTGGCTAAGCCTAAAAAGGAATTTAGGGAGTTGGTACAATTAAATCTTTTTATAGGGAAATTATAAGGGGAGGGGGGAGTTGACACCATAACTTGCCTTTTTGATTGGATACAGTAAAGGGAGGGGGGGGAGTGATTTCAGAGACTTCTACCTGGGGTAGAAACTGTAATCAAAAGTCCATTTGTATAAAAGGTCTACTTAAGAGAAAAGGCTTACTTAAGGCTGAGATGATCCTGATGGGAAATCAGCTTATTTTCTCCCTTTTCAAGAAAATGCTTTTAAAGCTTTAGTTTCCCAGATATCTTATTACTATAGTTAAGGCAACCAGGATGTGCCCAAGTTGCCTTGATAAGCATCTTCAAGATACCTATGATAGGAAATCTGGCTTTCCCATACTGCCTCTGTTAGTATCTTGTTATCAGTCTCAATATTTCAATATATACAAACTCCCCCAAGGTAGTATTTTCCCTACAAAAGATATGCCCATGATGAAGATCATCGCTAAGTCTTTTCTAGGACCTAGCCTGCTATGAGGTACTTTTTCCCTCACAGTATCTCTTTAATAGCACCTTTTTCTTAACTATAACTAACTCTTGTTGGGCTGCTAATCTCCTCTATGGATTTAGGTTGCCAGTCAATGGCATTCTCAGGTATATTCCTTCAATGGAGTCTTCCAAACTCCTTTCCTTGTTAGCCTCATTGCTCTCCTAAATTTATTTCATATTTGCCACTCTTAGTGCCTATTTTACCTCTTATTTTGTCTGCAACTTCCAAATAAATCTACCTTTTGGCAAAGATAATGGCCATTGTGAATTTGTCATGTTTATTTTGAACTAGGAATTGCTATCCTGACCTTATCAGTCCCTATCAGTGCTCTTCTCTGCTAATACCCAGCTGTATTTTCATTTATGAGAGGTTTTAGTAGGATCCAAAGTCTTCATTCACTATGCCCTATAACTGTGACTATAAGGTGAGATGTGTTAAGTATACATATATATATGTATATATATGTATATGTGTGTATATATACATATATATATATGTATATATATATGTATGTATGTATTTTAGCATTTTTTTTTTTTTAGCATTTTATCTTATATTCAGACAAACAAACCTGGCTGATCCTGTGCTTTCTCTACCCTCCCTCCCCCATCATGCTTTCTTTATTATTCCTAAATTGCTACAAAATACTGCTGACTGATTAAGGACCCTAAGTCATCCTGTAAGATTATAAAAGCCAAATCTGCACCCTAGTAATGTGAGGGTACTATTTTGTGAGAGCAGTATACTTTAGCATGCTAATAAATTTGTTTTCAGTTTGGCCTTTGGTATTTGATTTAAGAGTAATCAGATTTCCCTTCTCCCATGGACATATCTCTAATATTAGATCCCACTCTTCTCATTAGAAGGAATTTCATAATTGTAATAAAAGTTATGTTAACTTACTTTAATATTGTTTTAAATAGTTCTGTCAATATGTTGTGGGACTGTGTAAAGGAAAAAAAACATTTCTTTTGTGTGTAGGAAATAAATACTAATACCACACCTGATTTTTACATGGAATACCTTTCTCCTTTGCCCTTTTGGGAAATCCCTAGACATGAGTCAAAATCTAAGCTTTAAATAATTTGTCTTTCTGGTGAGGTAGAAGGGATGGGACTGAATGACCTAAAGTGTAAATAAAGGGAATCAGAATGTAAGAAAAACTCTTTCATTAGACACTAGGATCTTCTAGGACTGAACTGGTCCAGACTTTATACCTAGATTCAGACAGAAATATGGTTAGTGGGAAAGGAAATTGTTGTAATCTGCTAGCCCTCTGGGTCCAGCACTTGTTCTTAATGTTAAATTTGTTTTAATCACTTAAATATATTGTCTCTCCACTATCTGCCAAACTACATTCTCTATGCTTGAAATAACGTAGCAAAGCTACATAACATGCAGATAACTGTGTGACCTTTGAATATGTCACAACCTCTCATTCACAGTTCCTTCATTTATAAATTAGAGATAACAATGGTTTTCTCACCTAGCTTCCAGAGTAGATCGGACTAAATGAAATAATGCATATGAAAATGCTTTTCTAAAACTAAGCTTTATGCATCATCCAAGTCATTACCTTTGTTGAGGTTATACCTCTCTTTAACTTGAAGAAACTATATTAATCCACATACTAATTCTCAAGATATACTTAGTGTCACACAAAATCACAAATCAGGCAACTGAAATATATCAATATGAAATATTTTCTCCCAAATTACTAGAGGAACATTTTAAAAATGGAAAAACAAAATGCCACCTCACTTGCATTAGATTGCCAAAGGTGACAAAAGATGAAAGGGATAACTATTGAAGAACCAATAGGAAAGTACTCTAATGCACCACTGATGTAACTGAATTGGTTTCATGGTTCTTTCAAATAGTTTGGAATTAAAATACTAGGAAATTCATTAAACTATTTATACTTTTGAGTCATTACTGGTAACTCCTTGAAGGAGATCAAAGAAAAGAAAAAGTCTCATATATAACAAAATATCTATAATTACCTTTTTATAGCAAATATTGAAAATAAAGTAGCTACTCATCAATTAGTGAAAGAATGAACAAAGTGTGGTATATAAATGTAATGGAACTTTATTATACTATAAGAAATGACAAAGGTAAAGAGTTTGGTGAAGTTTGGGAAGACTTGCTTACTAAACAAATGCAGAACAAAGAAATCAAACTTAGAAGCAAAAGAATAATTTCTACGATGGCCATGATAACAAAAGAAAACAACATAGAAAGACATCAAAACATTTAATGTCCAATATTGACTCTAGAGGACTGACATTGAAATATAATATGACCAGACTTGGCCAATGTATTAATTTATTTTGCTTACTTATATGTCATTACAAGGGAAGGTTTGAGAGGAAAAGAAAAGGAAATGCTGCTGATGATGTAGGCACATCAACTATTGAGAGCATTCAGGAGAGCATTTTTTGCATCAAATGATGACTTTGAGATCTGGCACCAAATATTGGGGTTGTCATATAATGAATTAAAAAATGATCTTTCTTTTTGCTAAAAGATAACATTTACTAATGAGAAGAGATTACAGAAAAAAGTAAAAGACAAAATAGACACCAAATGAGTGGTAAATATGAAAAAGATTTGGGGGAAGCATGTAGTTAACAAACAAAGGAGTTTTAACAATGAACAAAAAGTTTCCCAGTGAAACTCACAATTAAATCAGGAGAAAAGGAATATACCATGAGGAGGGGAGAATACTATTGACTGGCAGTCTAAAATCCACAGAGGACTTCAGCACCCTAAAAGAGAAAGTTAGCTAAAAGAAGAAGAAAGATATCATGACGCATAGGGGTCAAATGGAGTAGGGAAAAAGACTTTGGACTCTATTCTTGTCCATCCTTGTGGTGACTATTCTGCTGAGACCAAGGCCCTTCTGGAGGACCTCCAGAAAGCTAGCCTGGACATTACACCCATACCTTTATAAAATGGGGATTTTAATGTACCAAATTATTGGTACATTATACCAATATACAATATACAATAATACAATATATACAATAATATGTACAAATATGGTATATATTATTTTACATTTATAATTACATCATACTTCTTTTATTTGTCTCCTTCACAGTCAGTATCTGTCATAGTCTGACCCAATCTCAGTCTGACCCAGTCTACTCCAGCAGTCTGCCAGTCTGCCAGTCTCAAGCAGTCTCAGTCTGTCTTTGCTCCAGTTCTCTTAGCCCTTAAATATCCTATTACAATTATATCATTACAGTACACTGAGTATAAGCCAATCTAGAGTGATTCTATCATTATATCAAACTAGACTGATTATATCATTATTTCAAACTAAACTGATTATATCATTATATCACACTAGATATATGTAAACTAGAGAAGCATTATTTAATCAATTCCACTGAGTTAATACCTTGTTTCAAATATTCTTCTTTCAAGTATACTTCTCCAAAGTTTCAACTTTCTACACATGGGAAAGGGGATGGGAAGAAAGACATCATGGGGTTTCTCTTTGGACTGTAAGGATGAGCTGATCCCTTCCCTGCTTGCCTCAGGGAGTAAGTTGGTTTCTCTGCCAACCCTACCCAGTGCCCCAGGACTTCATTAATGCTAGTGATAGTTTTTAAAGGAATCAATTAAACATTTTACTTAAAAAAAAGTATGTGAATTACACAATGTGAAATTAGTAGAACCAGATCTGTTTGTACATTTATTATAATAGGAAAGAGGGCAAACAAGAAGGAAGAAAAAAAAGTCAAAAAAAAGGAGAGAATGGAGAGAGGGAAGGGAGGAGGAAGAATAAAAGGAAAGGAAGGA